>NW_027195848.1:0-129256 GCF_038502225.1 Cherax quadricarinatus | reverse complement strand
TAATACCTCTGATCCTACTGTTTTAGATAATGTTACTCAGGATAGATGACTAGCATCAGAAAGTGTATCTGACGAAAAGATTCGTTCAGCGATGAGTCCTTACTTTTCGAGAGATAAAGTAGGATTTGACGAATCACATCTAACTGAGATAATTTCTTTCAGAGACACTGGCAGTTATCTCACGTTATTAAGAGAAGATGTACTGCCCATAACTGACGATACCTATTGCAAGATAGATGTATTGTTAGAAGCCTATGGAGGGGCTGTTATAAAAGTGCCTCTGCACAAAGTTTATATTCAAACAAGCTATTATACTGGTTATATTTCAGTGGGTATATCCAGTGGTGTATTTCCCATCAGGTCAGTGGACTTGTTGATAGGGAACGGTATCCTTCATGCTGGTATATGTAAAGAACCACTTGTGATTGATAATAACACTGATGATAATTATGCCATTGAAGCTTGTAGAGAGAAACCTATTTTATTTCCTCTCAGCGTAATTACTAGAGCTATGTCAAAGATTCAACAACCATCCTTGTCTCCTGTTGAGTTAGGGGATGACCATGATTTGGGGTTGAATATGTTTAGTGATGCTCTGCGCCCCGGATCATTAACACTGACTCCCCCCGGTCATCAGCCTAGTCAGGACACAACTGACGTTAAATTTCTAACTCATGATGATTTAATCAAGGATCAGTTTGTTGATCAGTCACTGGAAAGACTGAGAGATATAGCAGTTACTGAGAGTGAAGCAAAGGATCTCGATAATTGTTACTATTATAGTAACGGTGTACTGATGGAGAAAAATACATGTAAGTTGTCAGCTGATAGTGTTTCCACCACAGTCAAGCATCTTGTAGTGTTACCAGTTACATTTCGTGAACAAGCCATTGATTTTGCTCACAATAGTCCCATTGGAGGACATTTGGGTATCAAGAAGACACTCGGTAAACTGGCAAAACATTTTACTTGGCCAAAGATGAAGGAAACAGTTGCTGATCATGTGCGACGTTGCCATGTGTGTCAAGTGACAGGCAAGCCAGTGCACACCTCCACCTGCACCTCTCACTGAGTTCATTAGTATCAAAGTTCAGTTCATCTGGACAAGACATTGTTCAGATTTGTTCAAAAGGTTGAAGCATCTGCTTTCCTCTGCTCCAGTGTTGAGTCCTAATTTCAATCTTTCCATCTTTTTACATATAGATGCGAGTGGTTATGCAGTGGGTGCTGTGCTGCTCCAACAGTCAACATCCACTGATATTCTCCATCCTATATGTTACTATTCATCTAAGCTCAAACGACACCAGAAAAATTATGCTATAGCTCTTGTGGTGTTCTTTGAACATTTTGACGAGTATTTGGGCACTTCCCCATTTAAAATTTACGTAATTTTATGCCCAAATACCTTTTGTTACTTGCTATGTCAAATTCAGTAAATTAACTTAATCCCTTCAGCCCATATTAACTATATATACTCATGTCTAATTATTATATTTATGTATTCACAGTATTGTTCTGTGAGGAGGAGACAAGCTGAGTGTTGAGTGGGTAGTGTGGTGTGGGTGATGTACTGCGTGACGCAACACTGTCCTGTCGCAGACCCCCCCCCTCACTACACACCTTAAGCTGTTTCATACTCAGATGTTCATACTGCCTCGCATTCCACAACCACTACTTAAGAGTGGAATGCATTCTCCTCTACTATGATCGAGCCTCAACGTGCCCTCCTTGTCAGCGCTATCCTGTCTCTACACTGATGTACATAACCACGAGTATGCAGAGATACGATACTGTGTACTGCCCTAGTACTAGGGGCATATCTTAGTGACGGACGCTGTGAAATTGTAGAGGTGCTTGGCACAAGAGAGACTTTGATTAATATTTATATTAAATTGTATTGATATGAGTAATCAGTAATAATGTGAAAGACATTAATGCAACTCCTAGTGCGACCGTCTGTCGTGTTGGGGGGGGGGTGTTGCAACCCCTGAATGGGTTACAATGATTATTATGTATATATATAATGTATATTATCTTTTCATATAATTTTATATTGCTTATATTTGCGATAATAGCTAAATCGTAAATATATTGCTTTATATTCTTATTTGACTTATGTTGTTAGGATGTACATAATATGTGCTCAGTTCAAGTCTTGATTGTCAAACTACTGTAATTATCGCTTGTCGCTCGTTATACTGCCGGCTTCTGAGCTGTGCTGTCCACGGGGCTATCACGTGATCGAGGGGGGGTGTCCTCACCTCTCGTGAAGTATTCAGTCTGCTCTAGACTCGCTTGGTGGTTGGACAGATTGTCTGTCTCATTATTCTTCTTAGTTCTGTAGAACTCTGTTCACAGAACATTGTATAGACTTAGTGATTTTCGACGTTGTACTGAGGTTGTGTGTCGCTTAGACACTCTGAACATCTCAGGTCCTTAGCTATAGCTTCTGACCTAATTTTGTACTGGTTTCTGTGTATTGTCACAGTCAGGGTTTTTTCTATGCTGAACTTAGATTCAGTAGTATGGGAGTTTTGTAACTTTTGTGGAGGATCTGCTGATGGTCCCTACTTAGTGTCGTTATATTATCTCCTTGATCCTGATTGTGTCGCAGTCGCTTGTTATATGGCTATTGGGCTTAGCATTCTTTTCATTGTTCAAGCAGACTGTTCTGGTTGCCAGTCGGTCAAGAAGTTAGTTTATGTGAGGACTTTGTCAGTCACTTGTTTAAGTCTAGTCGAGTCGTGAGACATAGTGAACAACTTAGAGCACTTACACACATACACACTTACTTGTACATATTTGTAATATCTTATTAAATGTTAATGTACCAGACGGTACTTAAGAATTATAAATGTGATATGTGCTTTCAGCACAATAATATTGAACTCGAGATTTATTTTATTTTGATTGCTGTTTAATTTAATTTGATAATATACCTCTAGACAACTTAATGATTAATAAATTTATTAAATTTTAATTTCTCTAGTTAGTAGCCTACCAGTTGTAATCCTGAAGCACTATTGAATCTTAATGAATTTTAATGGATAATTGGACATGGATACTGACTACTTGTTACGAAAACCCAGTAACAGGCTGGATGCTAGAAGGGCAGTTCTTTCTAGTATTCACTGGAGATCTCTAAGCTTTTAGAATCGCGTTTTTTGTAACATGCTAACCTTCCTATGGTGTATAAATATACCTAGTTGGATGAATCTCATTGTAGTCAACTGGCCCAGTGGCTAAGGCGTCAGTCTTACAACTCTCTGACCGCGAGCTCTATCCCTATCTGTGGTATGGTTTGAATTAATTAGTTGCTGGGTTAACACAAACTTTCTACATTTCTACTCAAGGGTTCCTCGTGTTATTTCTACATTGTTACTCATAGGTCCCTCATAACTTCCTTAAGTGGTTACTCATAGGTCCTTTATAACTTCCTTGAATGGTTACTCATAGGTTCTTAATAACTTCCTTGAATGGTTACTCCTAGGTTCGTTATAACTTCCTTGAATGGTTACTCATAGGTCCTTTATAACTTCCTTGAATGGTTACTCATAGGTCCCTCATAACTTGCATGTTTACTCATATGTCCTTCACAATTTTCTTGCATTATCGAGGGCGTTTGTTTTGTTTTTAATGTTGAGTTAAGTCTACATTTCATAATTGTTGCCCAAACAGAGCAGCTGAGACAACAGTGTTATCTCAGGTTCACTTCTAGTTAAAGTGTGCTCACCTTGATGTTGTTATCTAAAACATAGAGGAAAGAATTCTATCCTGCTTCACCATTGCCAAGTGGAAAGGGAACACCAGAAAAATTAACCTCTAATTGTCAAAGGCACTTGTCGATGGACACTTGCCTTGTTTTGTGTGTGAGTTGAATGTGTGTGTGTGTGTGTGTGTGTGTGTGTGTGTGTATGTGTACTCGTCTAATTGTACTCACCTAATTGTGGCTGCATGGGTCGATACTCGGCTCCTGGCCCTGCCTCTTCACTAACTTCCCTGCTCCATGAGCTTTATCATACCTCATCTTAAAGCTATGTATGGTTCCTGCCTCCACTACATCACTTGCTAGGCTATTCCACTTCCTGACTACTCTATGACTCAAGAAATACTTCTTAACATCCCTTTGACTAATCTGCGTCTTCAACTTCCAATTGTGACCCCCTTGTTTCTGTGTCCTCTCTCTGGAATAACCTGTCTCTGTCCACCTTATCTATTCCACGCACTATTTTGTATGTTGTTATCATGCCTTCCCTAACCTTCCTGTCCTTCAGTGTCGTCAGGCCGATTTCCCTTAACCTTTCTTCGTAAGACATTCCCCTTAGCTCTGAAACTAACCTTGTCGCAAACCCTTGCACTTTCTCTAATTTCTTGACGTGCTTGATCAAGAGTGGGTTCCAAACAGGTGCTGCATACTCCAGTATGGGCCTGACGTACACGGTGTACAGTGTCTTGAACGATTCCTCACTAAGGTAACGGAACGCTATTCTCAGGTTTGCCAGGCGCCCATATGCTGCAGCAGTTATCTAGTTGATGTGTGCTTCCGGAGAAGTGCTCGGTGTTATACTCACCCCAAGATCTTTCTCCTTGAGCGAGATTTGAAGTCTTTGGCCACCTAGCCTATACGCCGTCTGCAGTCTTCTTTGCCCTTCCCTGATCTTCATGAGTTTGCATTGTCGAGATTAAATTCGAAAAGCCAGTTGCTGGACCAGGTGTCCAGCCTGTCCAGGTCTCTTTGAAATTCTACCTGATCCTCATCTGATTTAATTCTCCTCATTAACTTCACATCATCACATCATCATCTGTCATTCACTTATACCAGAAATAGCACTGGTCTTAGGACCGACCCCTGTGGGACCCCGCTCGTCACAGGTGCCCACTGTAATACCTCATCCTGTACCATGATTCGTTGTTGCCTCCCCGTCAGGTATTCTCTGATCGATTGCAGTGTCCTTCGTGTTATACACGCCTGATCCTCTAGCTTCTGCACTAATGTCTTTTGAGGAACTGTGTCGAAGGCCTTCTTGAAGTCCAAGAAGATGCAATCAAACCACCCCTTTCTCTCGTGTCTTCTGTTACTTTATTATAAAACTCCAGTAGGTTTGTGACACAGGATTTGCCTTCCATAAATCCGTGGTGGTTGGCGTTTATTCTCTTGTGCCGTTCCAGGTGCTTCACCACTCTTCTTCTGATAATCTTCTCCATGACGTTGCATACTATACACATCAGTGACACTGGTCTATAGTTTAGTACCTCTTTTCTGTCTCTTTTTTAAATATGGTTACATTTGCCATCTTCCATACCTCTGGTAGTTGCCAAGTTTCAATGGACGTGTTGAAGATTGTGGTTAGTGGCACACAAAGCATTTCTGCTCCCTCTCTAAGGACCCACAGGGAGATGTTGTCTGGCCTTTGAGGTATCAAGGTTCATTAGCAGCTTCTTCACCTCCTGCTCAGCTGTATGTATGTCATCCAACACCTGTTGGTATATTCCTTGTTGGCATACCCTTCTGTTCTGTCTTCCCAGAGTCCTTCCTGTCTCCACTGTAAATACTTCCTTAAATCTCTTGTCGAGCTCCTCACATACCTCTTGATTGCTTCTGGTGATTTCCCCACCTTCTTTTCTCAGCCTGATCACCTGGTCTTTGTCTTCCTCCTAATGTGGCTATACAACAGTTTCGGGTCAGACTTGGCTTTCGATGCTATAGCGTTTTCGTACTGTCGCTGGGCCTCCCTCCTTATCTGTGCATACCCGTTTCTGTCTCTTAGACTAGTCTCTCTATTTTCCTGGGTCCTTTGCCTCCTGTACCTTTTCCATTCTCAGGTGCACTTAGCTTTTGCCTCCCTACACCTTCGGGTAAACCAAGGACTCGCTTTGGTCTTCCCATTATTTTTATTGCCCTTGGGAACAAACCTTTCCTCTGCCTCCCTGTATTTTGTCGTTACGTATTCCTTCATTTAATTTACTGACTTTCCTGCAAATTCTCTGTCCCACTGAACCTCCTGCAGAAATTTCCTCATACCTTTGTAGTCCCCTCTTTTATAGTTTGGCTTTTCCCATCCAACTCCTGTTACCCAAGGAGCCTCTTATATGTGATGTCCTCAATGTCTGAACTGCTCAACGTGAACAAACCTTTCCTCTGCCTCCCTGTATTTTGTCGTTACGTATTCCTTCATTTAATTTACTGACTTTCCTGCAAATTCTCTGTCCCACTGAACCTCCTGCAGAAATTTCCTCATACCTTTGTAGTCCCCTCTTTTATAGTTTGGCTTTTCCCATCCAACTCCTGTTACCCAAGGAGCCTCTTATATGTGATGTCCTCAATGTCTGAACTGCTCAACGTGAACACAAGGTCCATTCGTGCTGGTTCATCTTCCCCTCTCTCTCTGGTAGTGTCCTTAACATGTTGATGCATGAGGTTTTTCCAGTACTACTTCCACCATCTTGGATCTCCATGTTTCGAGACCCCTGTGTGGCTCCAGGTTTTCCCAGTCGATCTCCCTGTGGTTGAAATCGCCCATAACCAGTAACTTTGCTTTGCTCGAATGAGCTCTTCTTGCCACCTTGGCCAGTGTGTCCACCATTGCTCTGTTGCTCTCTTCATATTCCTGTCTTGGCCTCCTGCAGTTCTGTGGTGGATTATACATCGCTGCAATGACTACCTCATGTTCCCTAGACTGAAGTGTATTCACCATGTAATCCTTTCCTCCAATCTCGTCCATGCCTTCCATTTCCTCAAATCTTCATCGGTTTTTTATGAACAGTGCAACTCCACCTCCCCCTCTGCTCCTTCTATCTTTCCTCAAGACCTGATATCCTGGTGGGAAGATTGCATCTGTTATTATCTCAGTGAGTTTCGTTTCTGTGACTGCTATGATGTCTCGGGACTTCTCATTGATTCTTTCATGCCACTTCTCATATTTATTAATTATTCCATCCACATCCGCATTCGGGAGCCCTGGAGGGCCCGGGCCTACAGGGGATTGCGGTGGGGGTGGGGGCAGAGTTCCCATACGGGGTTGCTGTAGGGGTGAGGTTTGTGGTGTGGGGGGTGGGGGCAGAGGGATCAGTGTGTGAGTGTCAGTTTGGATGCTCAACTGCCTTGGGGTTGTCGCAGTTGGAGTCCTTCTGCAGGTGTTTGTGGAGGCTGTGTTTGCCCTTCCACCTGCATCTGGGGGCTTTAGGTTTATCTTTGTAATTTCCTCTCGTTCCTCCTTTCGATTTTGTACTCTCTCTTTCATTATCAACCTTTCTCCTGCAGAATCATGGTTCGAGTTTATTCTGCCTTGAAAATTACTTTGAGAGGCCGTTTCTGTCCCCTTGCAAACCACCTAATTCTCCAAAAATTTGTCACCTGGGTCATGTCGCCCTCACCTATTGCTTTCATGATACCTTCAATCACTTTTTTCTCCTCCTGTTTCCTTTCATCAAAGGTTTCTCCTTCAACTTTCTGGAGCCTGTAGACAAAAACTGATCTCGCCCTTCTGTCCTCCCACTGTGTCTCCCATTGCATCCTCTGAGGTGTTTTAGTTCCTTCCTTTGGCATTCCTTCCTTCAATCCCTTCTCTGGCTGAGGCCCCTACGCTCAGTGGACTGTCTTTCCTGCTCAGCTGTTCCTGGCCCCTGCAGGTGTCTGTTAAACTCTCTGCATATGTCTTAGCCTCTTCATTGTCTTCTGACCTCTCATTTGTTCCTAGTGTGCTCCTCATCTTTGCCTTAGCCCCATGTGGGTCTGATAGGGCTCTTGTATACAGTACAGCATCTATGCTCCCTCCAGGCCCCTTGTCTGTGACTGATGCAGACGTTCCTGAAGTTATGCCTGTACTGTCATTTTTCTCTTTACACTGTCAGGTTTCTCAGTTCCTCTTCTAAGCACTGTATCTTAGCTTCTGCTTCTCAGCTTGTTGCTCCCAATTTCTGCAATCTGCAGCTATCCTCTCCTCCATTCTTTTGCCAAGCTTTTCTAGTTTCCTTCCCCAGTCTTCCTCCCTCTTTATGAGCTCTGCCTTCCAATCTTCCCTCACAGGTTTGTCCACCAGACTCCTGGTTCTCGGCATTCTTGAGTAACCTATTGCACCCCTGAACAAGCCCGTGAGCTTTTGAGTGGGTGTTTGTGATAGCTGGGTGTTGGAGCGAGGGGAAGGGGGGGGAGGCAGGACAGGGGAGAGAAGGATATGAGGTGGGAGGGAGGGGGACAGCGGCAGGGATAGATTAGGGGGAGAGAGAGAGAGAGGGAGAGGAAGAGAGAGGAAGAGAGAGAGAGAGGGAGAGGGAGAGAGAGGGAAAGAGAGATAGAGAGGGAAAGGGAGATTGAGAGAGAGAAAGAGGGAGAGAGATAGAAGGAGAGAGAGAGAGAGAGAGAGGGGGAGGGAGAGGGAGAGGGAGAGAGTGAGAGAGAGAGATAGTGAGAGGGAGACAGAGGGAGAGGGAGAGTGAGAGGGATAGTGAGAGAGAGGGAGAGTGTGAGAGAGAGAGTGTGAGAGAGAGAGTGTGAGGACAGCGTGAAACAAGCTTTTATGCCACAAGACGGGCAGAAAGCAGCAACTTCACTCTGGCTGTACCCTTCTCCAGAACATCACTCCATCTGAGATCATACATACCCAGGATGACTCGAGTATGGAACACATTCGTACAGCATAATGATGTCAACGAGATAACGTCAGTTGATCAAATGAAAATGCTGGCCCACAGATGGCTCCAACTTCATCCTGTTCCATACTTGTATGTCTCATAACAATAAAAATGCTTTCAAATGAGCTGATGTAGGTAACAGCTCTTAGCTTGCCAATAAAGTTAGGAATCCTTAACCTGTAAATAGCTGTCAATAAAGCTAGGGATCCTTAACCTTGTCCAAACCCTGTGTAGAGAGAGATGGTGAGAGTGAGTGAGGGAGAGAGAGAAGGAGACAGAGAGGGGAGAGGGAGAGAGAGGGAGAGTCAGAGAGAGACAGAGACAGAGAGAGAGAGAGAGAGAGAGAGAGAGAGAGAGAGAGAGAGAGAGAGAGAGAGAGAGAGAGAGATAGAGAGAGAGAGAGAGAGGGAGAGAGAGTGAGAGGTAGAGAGAGGGAGAGAGAGAGAGAGGGAGAGGGAGAGTGAGGGAGATAGAGGGGGAAAGAGAGAGGGAGAGGGAGAGATAGGGAGAGAGAAATAGAGAGAGAGAGAGAGAGAGAGAGAGAGAGAGAGAGAGAGAGAGAGAGAGAGAGAGAGAGAGAGAGAGAGAGAGAGAGAGACAGCGTGAAACAAGCTTTTATGCCACAAGACGGGCAGAAAGCAGCAACTTCACTCTGGCTGTACCCTTCTCCAGAACATCACTCCATCTGAGATCATACATACCCAGGATGACTCGAGTATGGAACACATTCGTACAGCATAATGATGTCAACGAGATAACGTCAGTTGATCAAATGAAAATGCTGGCCCACAGATGGCTCCAACTTCATCCTGTTCCCTACTTGTATGTCTCATAACAAAAATGCTTTCAAATGAGCTGATGTAGGTAACAGCTCTTAGCTTGCCAATAAAGTTAGGAATCCTTAACCTGTAAATAGCTGTCAATAAAGCTAGGGATCCTTAACCTTGTCAAACCCTGTGTAGAGAGAGAGAGAGAGAGAGAGAGGAAGAGAGAGTGAGAGGGAGAGAGGGACTGGGAATTGCAGGGTCTACCCTATGTCTCCTCGGTGATTACCTTCATGGTAGATCACTAAGGGTAGTTCTCAATGGAACGGAATCAGTAAGACATCCTATTGGGGCAAGTGTTCCACAAGGAAGCGTGCTGGGACCATTGTTATGGAATGTTTACTTCAATGACCTTCTTCATCTCATCCCAGAATCCCATGCATATGCAGACGACTGTACACTGACATTCACCTATCCAAGAGAAGAAATGCCAGCTGCTCTAAACTACATCAATCACCAGCTAAGAGCTATATCAGCTTGGGGAAATAGATGGCAAGCAACATTTGCACCTGAGAAAACGCAAATGATGATGATCTCTAGGCACCATGATGGTAATGCTGGTGCAGTAGTAAGGATGAATGTAAGGGTGCTGGCACCTGGAGAAGAAGTTGATATCCTTGGGGTGAAATTTGACTCCAAACAGACCATGAAGAACAATGTTGTAAATCTTGCAAACAAGGCAGCCAGGAAGCTTACAGCACTTCGCCGTATCTCGCATCTGCTTGACAGTAGGGGTTGCAAATTCTGTACGAGGCACAAGTACGCTCACACCTTGAATATGCTCCAATTTCTTGGTTTGACTGCCCCCCCCCTCTCATCCGCGACTGCTTGACAGAGTAGAGAACAGAGCAAGACGTCTCATCTCTCGATTGGACCCATCCTGGATAGATCTGTTATTTCAGAAGAGCCTTCAACACAGGAGGGATGTGGGTGGCCTTACTGTTATGTACAAGGCCAACATGACTTAAGAAATCGTAATGACACGATTGCAAATAAACCATACCCCCGGCCGGGATTGAACCCGCGGTCGCCGTCTCAAAACTAAAGCCCGTCGCGCGCTAGCCACTAGACCAGCTAGCCACATAAGATTCATCCAACTAGGTATATTTCTACACCATAGGAAAGTTAGCACAGGCACCTCTGTGACCACAAATGCAAGTTTTTACAGACGAATCTCCAGCTAGCGTGGCCGTGACGAACTCTAGCTCAAGTCCCTTCACTGCCGTCATCCTAGTTGGATGAATCTTATGTGGCTAGCTGGTCTAGTGGCTAGCGCGACGGGCTGGAGTTTTGAGACTCTATGACCGCGGGTTCAATCCCTGCCGGGGGTATGGTTAACAAGGCCAATATTGTCAAAGTACCACACTTGGATCCACTTCGAGGACAGCGTGAAACAAGCTTTTATGCCACAAGAGGGGCAGAAAGCAGCAACTTCACTCTGGCTGTACCCTTCTCCAGAACATCACTCCATCTGAGATCATACATACCCAGGATGACTCGAGTCTGGAACACATTCGTACAGATAAGAAAAAGTCCCTTGATCAAATGAAAATGCTTGCACACACATGGCTCCAACTTCATCCTGTTCCCTACTTGTATGTCTCGTAAGAATAAAAATGCTTTCAAATGAGCTGATGAAGGTAACAGCTCTTAGCTTGCCAATAAAGTTAGGAATTCCTAACCTGTAAACAGCTTGTTAATGAAGCTAGGGATCCTTAACCTAACCTAGTGAAACCCTGTGTAAAAAAAGGGAGAGAGAGAGAGGGAGAGAGAGAGTGTAGGAGTGTACTCACCTAGTTGAGGTTGCAGGGGTCGAGTCCTGCCTCCTGGCCCCGCCTCTTCACTGGTCGCTACTAGGACACTCCCTGAACCGTAAGCTTTATCATACCTCCACTTAAAGCTATGTATGGATCCTGCCTCCACTACATCGCTTCCCAAACTCTTCCACTTACTGACTACTCTGTGGCTGAAGAAACACTTCCTAACATCCCTGTGATTCATCTGTGTCTTCAGCTTCCAACTGTGTCCCCTTGTTGCTGTGTCCCATCTCTGGAACTTCCTGTCTTTGTCCACCTTGTCAATTCCTCTCAGTATTTTGTATGTCGTTATCATGTCCCCCCTATCTCTCCTGTCCTTCACTCTCGTCAGGTCGATTTCCCTTAACCTCTCCTCATAGGACATACCCCTTAGCTCTGGGACTAGTCTTGTTGCAAACCTTTGTACTTTCTCTTCTTTCTTTACGTGCTTGGCTAGGCGTAGGTTCCAAACTGGTGCCGCATACTCCAATATGGGCCTAACGTACACGGTGTACAGGGTCCTGAACGATTCCTTATTAAGATGTCGGAATGCTGTTCTGAGGTTTGCCAGGCGCCCATATGCTGCAGCAGTTATTTGTTATATGTGCGCTTCAGGAGATGAGCCTGGTGTTACACTCACCCCAAGATCTTTTTCCTTGAGTGAGGTTTGTAGTCTCTGGCCCCCTAGACTGTACTCCGTCTGCGGTCTTCTTTGCCCTTCCCCAATCTTCATGACTTTGCATTTGGTGGGGTTGACCTCCAAGAGCCAATTGCTGGACCAGGTCTGCAGCCTGTCTAGATCCCTTTGTAGCTCTGTCTGGTGTTCGATCGAATGAATTCTTCTCATCAACTTCAAGTCATCTGCAAACTGGGACACTTCGGAGTCTATTCCTTCCGTCATGTCATTCACAAATACCAGAAACAGCACTGGTCCTAGCACTGACCTCTGTGGGACCCCGCTGGTCACAGGCGCCCACTCTGACACCTCGCCACGTACCATGACTCGCTGCTGTCTTCCTGACAAGTATTCCCTGATCCATTGTAGTGCCTTCCCTGTTATCCCTGCTTGGTCCTCCAGTTTTTGCACTAATCTCTTGTGTGGAATTGTGTCAAACGCCTTCTTGCAGTCCAAGAAAATGCAATCCACCCACCCCTCTCTCTCTTGTCTTACTGCTGTCACCATGTCATAGAACTCCAGTAGGTTTGTGACACAGGATTTCACGTACCTGAAACCATGTGTTCCACCACTCTTCTTCTGATAATCTTCTCCATGACTTTGCATACTATACACGTCAGTGGCACTGGTCTGTAGTTTAGTGCTTTATGTCTGTCTCCTTTTTTAAAGATTGGGACTACATTTGCTGTCTTCCAGGCCTCAGACAATCTCCCTGTTTCGATACATGTATTGAATATTGTTGTTAGAGGTACACATAGTGCCTCTGTTCCCTCTCTCAGGACCCATGGAGAGATGTTATCCGGCCCCATATCCTTTGAGGTATCTAGCTCACTCAGAAGCCTCTTCACTTCTTCCTCGGTTGTGTGTACTGTGTTCAGCAATTGGTGGTGTACCCCACCTCTTCGTCTTTCTGGAGCCTTTTCTGTCTCCTCACATACTTCACGGTCATTTCTTGTTGTCTCTCCTCCTTCCTTCCTTAGTCTGATTACCTGGTCCTTGACTGTCTTTTTCCTCCTGATGTAGCTGTATAACAGTTTCGGGTCAGATTTGTCTTTCGCTGCTATGTCGTTTTCATATTGTTGTTGGGCCTCCCTTCTTATCTGTGCATATTCATTTCTGGCTCTTCGACTGCTCTCCTTATTCTCCTGGGTCCTTTGCCTTCTATACTTCTTCCATTCCCTTGCACACTTGGTTTTTGCCTCCCTGCACATTTGGGTGAATCATGGGCTCAACCTGGCTTTTTCATTATTCCTGTTACTCTTGGGTACAAACCTCTCCTCAGCCTCCTTGCACATTGTTGTGTGTCTGTATGTGTGTGTGTGTGTGTGTGTGTGTGTACACTCACTTCGCTCGTCTATTTGTGGTTGGAAGGGTCGAGTCTTAGCTCTTGGTTCTGCCACTGAACTTGCCCTTTGTGTGTGTGTGTGCGTACGTACTGACTAATATGTGGTTGTAGGTGTTGATTCATAGCTCTTTGTCCCGGCTTCAAGAGTCTTATCGTACGTCTTCTTAAAGCTGTGTGTCAATCCCGATTCTACTACTTTGCTCTAAGGATTGTGTACTCACCTAATTGTACCCACCTAATTGTGGTTGCAGGGGTCGAGACTCAGCTCCTGGCCCCGCCTCTTCACTGATCGCTACTAGGTCCTCTCTCTCTCTGCTTCCAGAGCTTTGTCATACCTCGTCTTAAAGCTATGTATAGTTCCTGCCTCCATTACATCACTTGTTAGGCTATTCCACTTCCTGACGATTCTATGACTGAAGAAATACTTCCTAACATCCCTCTGACTCGTCTAAATCTTCAGCTTCCAATTGTGACCCCTTGTTCTTGTGTCCCCTCTCTGGAACAACCTGTCTCTGTCTACCTTATCTATTCCACGTAGTATTTTGTATGTCGTTATCATGTATCCCCTGACCCGCCTGTCCTCCAATGTCGTCAGTCCGATTTCCTTCACCCTTTCTTCGTAGGACATACCCCTGAGCTCCGGAACTAGCCTTGTTGCAAACCTTTGCGCTTTATTTAATGTCTTGACGTGTTTGACCAGATGTGGGTTCCAAACTGGTACTGCATACTCAAGTATAGGCATGATGTACACAGTGAACAATGTCTTGAACGATTCCTATTAAGGTATCGGAACGCTATTCACAGGTTTGCCAGGCATCCGTATGCTACAGCAGTTATCTGGTTGATGTGTGCCTCCGGAGATATGCTCGGTGTTATGGTCACCCCAAGATCTTTCTCCTTGAGCGAGGTTTGCAGTCCTTGGCCACCTAATCAATACTCTGTCTGCGGTATTCTTTGCCCTTCTCCGATCTTCATGACTGCATTTGGCAGGGTTGAATTCAAGAAGCCAGTTGCTGGACCACGTGTCCAGCCTGGTCCTCATCTGATTTACCAAATAACCCGCACATAAAAGAGAGAAGCTTACGACGACGTTTCGGTCCGACTTGGACCATTGACAAAGTCACACTAACAGAGGTGGAGCAGGACGGCTATATATAGGCAGGAAGAGGTGGAGGTAGTAGTAGTAGTAGTAGTGGTAGTAGTAGTGGTAGTGGTGGTAGTAGTAGTAGTAGTAGTGGTGGTAGTGGTAGTAGTAGTAGTAGTAGTAGTAGTAGTAGTAGTAGTAGTAGTAGTAGTAGTAGTAGTAGTAGTAGAAGAATTGTATATAATACCGACAAGATGAAATTAAGACACATGCACAACACCCGGGCATCCCCATCGTAGACGTTTCGCCATCCAGCCAGCCACTGGATGGCGAAACGTCCACAACAAAGACAACCAGACGCCGCACATGTGTCTTAATTTCATCAGTAGTTGTAGTAGTAGTAGAAGAAGAAGAGGTAGTAGTAGTGGTAGTGGTAGAAGTGGGAAATAAGGATGACGAGCCAGTCAAAAACAAAAACAAAGGAAGGGGAGCACTGCAAGAGAGCTAGATGCCCACAGAGGGAGAGCAAGCGCACAGAGGTGCGTGAAAGGGGAAGTGGTGAAATAAAATAAATGAAGAAGGAACAGAAACACGAGACAGGAGAGAGAAAGACAACCCAGAGGAGAAAAGGAAAGAGGAAAGGGGAAGAGGAAGAAGAAAAAGAAAGAAAAAATGAGGATTCAGGTTAAGTCACGGGTGTTCTGAAGTTTGGAGCATTTTACAATGTAGTGGGAGAGGAAGGCATCTACAGAGACGAAGCCAGGGCTAAGGTTCATACAAGGAAAGTTGTGTATTAGAGAGGATTCAACTAGACGGCGACTGTTCGAGTTGGAAGTAGGGAAGACAGTTTTAGCAGAAGACCAGTCAATAGGATGGCTATGATCTCTGACGTGACAGAAAAGAGCATTGTTAGTGTCGGCAAGCCTAACACTATTTTTGTGCTCCCTAAGTCTGTCAGAAAGAGATCGACCAGTTTCTCCGAAGTATTGAAGAGGACAGGAGGAGCAAGAAATAGAGTAGACACCAGGAACATCTGTAGAGGGAGGAGAGGTATGAACGAGATTAGTGCGAAGAGTGTTAGTCTGGCGGAAGGTAAGCTTGATGTCTAAGGGACGGAGAGAATTGTTGAGATTAGAAAGACCGGAAATGTAGGGAAGGCAGAGGATAGAAGAGTTCCCATGAGTAGAGAGTTTGGGAGAGAAGAAATTGCGTTTAGCACGTGAGAGGGCAGAGTCTATGAAATGGGAAGGGTAGCCAAGACGGGAGAACGAATTATGAAGAGTGGAAATTTCTGCTGGAAGGAACTGAGGATCACAGATGCGGAGGGCACGGAGAAAGAGGGAGATAAGAACACTTTTCTTGACAGGGGAAGCATGATAGGAAAAGTAGTGAATGTACATGCCACTGTGCATAGGTTTACGGTAAACGGAAAAGGAAAAACCTGTATCTGAGCGGTGGACATGGACATCAAGGAAAGGAAGCAAGGAATTAGATTCCCATTCAGCTTTAAACTTAATGGAAGGGGCAAGATTATTAAGAGCTTCAAGAAAAGGTTGGAAGAGACTGGAGTCATGAGGCCACAGAGCAAAGATGTCATCCACATAGCGGAGCCAGAGTGAAGGTTGCACATCGAGGGTAGGAAGAAGAACAGTCTCGAAGTATTCCATGTAAAGATTAGCAAGGACAGGAGAGAGAGGAGAGCCCATAGCGACACCGAAGGTTTGAGAATAATATTTCCCTTGGAAGGAAAAGGAGTTAGAGTCCACACAGAGGCGGATCAGATCAAGAAAGACATCAGTGGGGATAGGGAGATGAAGAAACCCTTCATGGGCCTTCTCTCTAAGGAAATCAAGGACATCATCAAGAGGGACATTGGTGAAGAGGGACTCAACGTCAAGACTAAGCATCTTACAGGTTGGGAGAGAGCGAACCCGTTCAATGAAGTCTTGAGAGTGACGGAGGTGGGCAGGAGAAAAAGTACCAAGAAAGGGAGTGAGGGTTTTGGCCAGCCAAGAAGCAAGAGAATAAGAGACAGAACCTCTAGAGGATATGATAGGACGAAGAGGAATATCAGGTTTATGAGTTTTGGGAAGGCCATAGAAATAGGGAAGAGAGGGACAGATGACACGAAACCGTTGAACAAGGTCAAAGTCAGGAGGACAGAGGTCGGAGAGAGTCCTTAGTTTTTTGTTGAAAGTTCTCTTGATGCGATCAAGAGGGTTGGAAACGAGAGGAGTGTAGGTGCGTGAGTCAGAGAGCAAGACATCAGCTTTACGGAGGTAATCCTCGCGATCAAGGATAACTACCGAATTACCTTTGTCAGAAGATAGTATGACAATGTTAGTGTTGGATTTAAGAGAAGAAAGGGCAAGTTGGTAACGGCGTGGAAGGTGGTGATTCTTGGAAAACAGACTAACAAGAGCAGGAAGGAGAGCACCACGAAAAGTGGACAAGTCAGGAAGATTACGGAAGCGAGATTGACGAAAGGAATCAAAAGAGCTAATCAGGGAAATACCAGCGCGAGGAGTAGGCGAAGTGGCAAAGGAAAGACCAAAACCAAGAAGTTCAAGCTCATATTGAGAGAGTGAGACAGAAGACAGATTAGTAACACAGTCAGTGAGGGAGAATTTAGACCAAGGGCTAGCTGAGATGAGACGTTGAAGTTTATTTTGTAGTTTGGAAGAATGAATTTGTGCATTCAGGCGAGCAGTGTCAAAGGCAATGGTAGAGAGAAGGTTACAGAGATCCTGTGGTAGAGCCGCAAAGAGAGCACGTTGACGTTGACGGAAAGTAAAGAAGGCATCTTCAACCTGTGATTTAGTAGAAAGAATGAGCTGTTGAAGTAGGAGACGGGCATGATCAGGAAAGGGAGTGCCCAGTGGGTTGGTTTTCAGGAAGTGGGAGAAGGAAGGGGGCAGAACTTGTTCAGCAAGACAGTCACGTAGGAAGCGAAGCTGATTCTTACGACGCCTGGTAGCAATAAGAGCAGCCTCATAAGATCGAAAGAGGGGTTTAAAAGAGGGAAGAACATTAAAAAAGTTGGAGAGAATATGACGCTTAACTGCGGGGTCCATAAATAACAAAAAGGCACAATACCGTGACTGGAACGATACACAAATAACCCGCACATAAAAGAGAGAAGCTTACGACGACGTTTCGGTCCGACTTGGACCATTGACAAAGTCACACTAACAGAGGTGGAGCAGGACGGCTATATATAGGCAGGAAGAGGTGGAGGTAGTAGTAGTAGTAGTAGTAGTAGTAGTAGTAGTAGTAGTAGTAGTAGTAGTAGTAGTAGTAGTAGTAGTAGTAGTAGTAGTAGTAGTAGTAGTAGTACCGACAAGATGAAACATGCGCAACACCCGGGCATCCCCATCGTAGACGTTTCGCCATCCAGCCAGCCACTGGATGGCGAAACGTCCACAACAAAGACAACCAGACGCCGCACATGTGTCTTAATTTCATCAGTAGTTGTAGTAGTAGTAGAAGAAGAAGAGGTAGTAGTAGTGGTAGTGGTAGAAGTGGGAAATAAGGATGACGAGCCAGTCAAAAACAAAAACAAAGGAAGGGGAGCACTGCAAGAGAGCTAGATGCCCACAGAGGGAGAGCAAGCGCACAGAGGTGCGTGAAAGGGGAAGTGGTGAAATAAAATAAATGAAGAAGGAACAGAAACACGAGACAGGAGAGAGAAAGACAACCCAGAGGAGAAAAGGAAAGAGGAAAGGGGAAGAGGAAGAAGAAAAAGAAAGAAAAAATGAGGATTCAGGTTAAGTCACGGGTGTTCTGAAGTTTGGAGCATTTTACAATGTAGTGGGAGAGGAAGGCATCTACAGAGACGAAGCCAGGGCTAAGGTTCATACAAGGAAAGTTGTGTATTAGAGAGGATTCAACTAGACGGCGACTGTTCGAGTTGGAAGTAGGGAAGACAGTTTTAGCAGAAGACCAGTCAATAGGATGGCTATGATCTCTGACGTGACAGAAAAGAGCATTGTTAGTGTCGGCAAGCCTAACACTATTTTTGTGCTCCCTAAGTCTGTCAGAAAGAGATCGACCAGTTTCTCCGAAGTATTGAAGAGGACAGGAGGAGCAAGAAATAGAGTAGACACCAGGAACATCTGTAGAGGGAGGAGAGGTATGAACGAGATTAGTGCGAAGAGTGTTAGTCTGGCGGAAGGTAAGCTTGATGTCTAAGGGACGGAGAGAATTGTTGAGATTAGAAAGACCGGAAATGTAGGGAAGGCAGAGGATAGAAGAGTTCCCATGAGTAGAGAGTTTGGGAGAGAAGAAATTGCGTTTAGCACGTGAGAGGGCAGAGTCTATGAAATGGGAAGGGTAGCCAAGACGGGAGAACGAATTATGAAGAGTGGAAATTTCTGCTGGAAGGAACTGAGGATCACAGATGCGGAGGGCACGGAGAAAGAGAGAGATAAGAACACTTTTCTTGACAGGGGAAGCATGATAGGAAAAGTAGTGAATGTACATGCCACTGTGCATAGGTTTACAGTAAACGGAAAAGGAAAAACCTGTATCTGAGCGGTGGACATGGACATCTAGGAAAGGAAGCAAGGAATTAGATTCCCATTCAGCTTTAAACTTGATGGAAGGGGCAAAAATATTAAGAGCTTCAAGAAAAGGTTGGAAGAGACTGGAGTCATGAGGCCACAGAGCAAAGATGTCATCCACATAGCGGAGCCAGAGTGAAGGTTGCACATCGAGGGTAGGAAGAAGAACAGTCTCGAAGTATTCCATGTAAAGATTAGCAAGGACAGGAGAGAGAGGAGAGCCCATAGCGACACCGAAGGTTTGAGAATAATATTTCCCTTGGAAGGAAAAGGAGTTAGAGTCCACACAGAGGCGGATCAGATCAAGAAAGACATCAGTGGGGATAGGGAGATGAAGAAACCCTTCATGGGCCTTCTCTCTAAGGAAATCAAGGACATCATCAAGAGGGACATTGGTGAAGAGGGACTCAACGTCAAGACTAAGCATCTTACAGGTTGGGAAAGAGCGAACCCGTTCAATGAAGTCTTGAGAGTGACGGAGGTGGACAGGAGAAAAAGTACCAAGAAAGGGAGTGAGGGTTTTGGCCAGCCAAGAAGCAAAAGAATAAGAGACAGAACCTCTAGAGGATATGATAGGACGAAGAGGAATATCAGGTTTATGAGTTTTGGGAAGGCCATAGAAATAGGGAAGAGAGGGAGAGATGACACGAAACCGTTGAACAAGGTGAAAGTCAGGAGGACAGAGGTCGGAGAGAGTCCTTAGTTTTTTGTTGAAAGTTCTCTTGATGCGATCAAGAGGGTTGGAAACGAGAGGAGTGTAGGTGCGTGAGTCAGAGAGCAAGACATCAGCTTTACGGAGGTAATCCTCGCGATCAAGGATAACTACCGAATTACCTTTGTCAGAAGATAGTATGACAATGTTAGTGTTGGATTTAAGAGAAGAAAAAGCAAGTTGGTAACGGCGTGGAAGGTGGTGATTCTTGGAAAACAGACTAACAAGAGCAGGAAGGAGAGCACCACGAAAAGTGGACAAGTCAGGAAGATTACGGAAGCGAGATTGACGAAAGGAATCAAAAGAGCTAATCAGGGAAATACCAGCGCGAGGAGTAGGCGAAGTGGCAAAGGAAAGACCAAAACCAAGAAGTTCAAGCTCATATTGAGAGAGTGAGACAGAAGACAGATTAGTAACACAGTCAGTGAGGGAGAATTTAGACCAATGGCTAGCTGAGATGAGACGTTGAAGTTTATTTTGTAGTTTGGAAGAATGAATTTGTGCATTCAGGCGAGCAGTGTCAAAAGCAATGGTAGAGAGAAGGTTACAGAGATCCTGTGGTAGAGCCGCAATGAGAGCACGTTGACGTTGACGGAAAGTAAAGAAGGCAAAGTTTATTTTATTTCACCACTTCCCCTTTCACGCACCTCTGTGCGCTTGCTCTCCCTCTGTGGGCATCTAGCTCTCTTGCAGTGCTCCCCTTCCTTTGTTTTTGTTTTTGACTGGCTCGTCCTCCTTATATCCCACTTCTACCACTACCACTACTACTACCTCTTCTTCTACTACTACTACTACAACTACTGATGAAATTAAGGCACATGTGCGGCGTCTGGTTGTCTTTGTTGTGGACGTTTCGCCACCCCCGTTTTCGCCACCCGGGCATCCCCATCTACGATGGGGATGCCCGGGTGTTGTGCGTGTCTTAATTTCATCTTGTCGGTATTATATACAATTCTTCTACTACTACTACTACTACTACTACTACTACTACCTCCACCTCTTCCTGCCTATATATAGCAATCCTGCTCCACCTCTGTTAGTGTGACTTTGTCAATGGTTCAAGTCGGACCGAAAGGTCGTCGTAAGCTTCTCTCTTTTATGTGCGGGTTATTTGTGTATCGTTCCAGTGACGGTTTTGTGACTTTTTGTTATTTAGTGTTTATATGTTTGTGTGTGTGTGTGTGCGTGTGTGTGTGTGTGTGTGTTTGTGTGTGTGTGTGTTTGCGTGTGTGTGTGTGTTTGCGTGTGTATGTGTATGTGTGTGTGTCTGTGTGTGTATATATATATATGTGTGTGTGTATATATGTGTGTGTGTATATATATATGTGTGTGTGTATATATATATATATATATATATGTGTGTGTGTGTGTGTGTCTTTATTTGTGTGTGTGTGTGAGTGTGTGTGCGTGTGTGTGTGTACACTCAGTTCAATCGTCTATTTGTGGATGCCACTGGTTCTGCCACTGAACTTGCCATTTATGTGTGTGTACGTACGTACTGACCAGTATGTGGTTGAAGGTGTTGATTCATAACTCTTTGCCCCGGATTCAGGAGTCTTATTGTACCTCTTCTTAAAGCTGTGTGTCAATACAGACTCTACTACTTTGCTCTACGAATTGTGTGTGTATGTATGTGTGTGTTTGCGTATGTGTGTGTGTGTGTGTGTTGGTGTATGTGTGTGTGTGTGTGTGTATGTGTGTGTGTGTGTGTGTGTGTGTACTCACCTAGTTGTCGTTACAGGGGTCGATTCATAGCTACTTGCCCAACCTCTTTACTGGCCGCTACTCGGTCACTCTCCCTGCACAATGAGCTTTATCATACCTCTGCATAAAGCTATGTATGGATCCTGCCTCCACTACATCGCTTCCCAAACTATTCTACTTCCTGACTACCCTGTGACTGAAGAAATACTTCCTAACTTCCCTGTGATTCATCTGTGTCTTCAGCTTCCAACTGTGTCCCTTCGTTGCTGTGTCCCATCTCTGGAACATTCTGTGTCTGTCCACCGTGTCAATTCCTCTCAGTATTTTATATGTCGTTATCATGTCCCCCCTTTCTCACCTGTCCTACAGTGTCGTCTGGTCCATTTCCCTTAACTTCTCCTAGTAGGACATACCCCTTAGCTCTGGAACGAGTCTTGTTGCAAACCTTTGCACTGTCCCTAGTTTCTTTACATTCTTGGGTAGATGTGGGTTCTAAACTGGTGCCGCATAATCCAACATGGGCCTAACGTACCCAGTATACAGGGTCCTGAACGATTCCTTATTAAGATGACGGAATGCTGTTCTGAGTTATTTGGTTGATGTGCGCCTCAAGAGATGCACCTAGTGTTATACTCACCCCAAGATATTTTTCCTTGAGTGAGGTTTGTAGTCTCTGGCCCCCTAGAATGTACTCCGTCTGCGGTCTTCTTTGCCCTTCCCCAATCTTCATGACTTTGCACTTGGTGGGGTTGAACTCCAGGTGCAAATTGCTGGACCAGGCCTGCAGCCTGTCCAGATCCCTTTGTAGTTCTACCTGGTACTCGTCCGATTGAATTCTTCTCATCAACTACACATTATCTGCAAACAGGGACATTTCGGAGTCTATTCCTTCCGTCATGTCGTTCACGAATACCAAAAACAGCACCGGACCTTGGACTGACCCCTGTGGGACCCCGCTGGTCACAGGCGCCCACTCTGACACCTAGCCGCGTACCATGACTCGCTGCTGTCTTCCTGACAGGTATTCGCTGATCTATTGTAGTGCCTTCCCTGTTATCCCTGCTTGGTCCTACAGTTTTTGCACTAATCTCTTGTGTGGAACTGTTTCAAACGCCTTCGTACAGTCCAAGAAAATGCAATCTACCCACCCCTTTCTTTCTTGTCTTACTGCTATCACCCTGTCATAGAACTCCAGTAGGTTTGTGACACAGGATTATCGGTCCGTGAAACCGTGTTGACTGTAGTTGACAAGCTCATTTCTTTCTAGGTGTTCCACCACTCTTCTGATAATCTTCTCCTTAACTTTGCATACTACATTTGTCAGTGACACTGGTCTATAATTTAGTGTTTCTTGTCTGTCTCCTTTTTTAAAAATTGGGGCTACATTTGATGTCTTCCAGGCCTCAGGCAATCTCCATGTTTTGATAGATGTCTTGAATATTGTTGTTAGGGGTACACACTGCGCCTCTGCTCCCTCTCTCAGGACCTATGGAGAGATGTTATTCGGCCCCATCGCCTTTGAGGTATCTAGCTCGCTCAGTAGCGTCTTCACTTCTTCCTCGGTTGTATGCATTGTATGTATTGGTGGTGTCCCCCGCCTCTCCGTCTTTCTGGAGTCCCTTCTGTCTCCTCTGTGAACACTTCTTTGAATCCCATGTTGAGTTCCTCACATAGTTCTCGATCGTTTCTTGTGATCTCTCCTACTTCCTTAGCCTGGTTACCTGGTCCTTGATTGTTGTTTTCCTCCTGATGTGGCTGTACAACAGCTCCGGGTCAGATTTGCCTGTCGCTGCTACGTCATTTTCATATTGTTGTGCCTCCCTTCTTACCTGTGCATATTCATTTCTGGCTCTACGACTGCTCTCCTTATTTTCCTGAGCCCTGTGAGTTCTATATGTCTTCCATTCCCTATCACATTTGGTTTTGGCCTCCCTGCACCTCTATGTGAACCATGGGCTCATCCTGGCTTTTTCATTATTCCCGTTACCCTAGGGAACAAACCTCTGCTCAACTTCCTTTCATATTGTTGTCACGTATTCCATCATCTCGTTTACTGACTTCCCTGCCAGTTCTGTGTGTGTGTGTGTGTGTGTGTGTGTGTGTGTGTGTGTGTGTGTGTGTGTGTGTGTGTGTGTGTGTATGTGTGTGTGTGTGTTTGTGTGTGTGTGTGTGTGTGTGTGTGTGTGTGTGTGTGTGTGTGTGTGTGTGTGTGTGTGTGTGTGTACACTCAGTTTACTCGTCTATTTGTGGTTGTAATGGTCGAGTCTTAGCTCTTGGTTCTGCCACTGAACTTGCCCTTTGTGTGTGTGCGTGTACGTACGTACTGACCAATATGTGGTTGCAGGTGTTGATTCATATCTCTTTTCCCCTGATTCAAGAGTCTTATCGTACCTCTTCTTAAAGCTGTGTGCAATCCCGACTCTACTACTTTGCTCTTCGGATTGCGTATGTATGTGTGTGTGTGTGTGTTTGTGTATGTGTTTGTGTGTGTGTGTGTGTATACTCACCTAGTTGAGGTTGCAGGGGTCGAGTCCAAGCTCCTGGCCCCGCCTCTTCACTGGCCGCTACTAGGTAACTCTCCCTGAACCGTGAGCTTTATCATACCTCTGCTTAAAGCAATGTTTGGATCCTGTGTGTGTGTGTGTGTGTGTGTGTGTGTGTGTGTGTGTGTGTGTGTGTGAGAGAGAGAGAGAGAGAGAGAGAGAGAGAGAGAGAGAGAGAGAGAAAGGTAGGGGTCAAATGAATAAAAGATAGTGTGTGGAACTGAATAACGAGGAGAGGGAAGATAGCGAGGAGGAGGAGGACGTAGAAGTGAATAAACACACATATATGAACACGGAACTTCGTGAGTTTATAAGATCTACTTATCTTGGGACAGAAAGAAGAAACAAGCAATTTATTAACTATCCATCACCATAATTTCAACTAATCATCAACCATCCCTCGCTATAACTCACAAATATGTAGCACCACTACACGGTTAACTGTTATGCGAGAGGTTAATGTTTATGATCCGAGAAGATTATGAAATGTGTTGGTCAATATTCAACAAATGATGAATAGGAAGAAATCAGATTCGAAACAAGGAAGAGGAGAGAAACTCCAGACCTCTAGATCAAGAACTCTTCACCAGGCGAGACACTTCCCTCAAACTCACTAAGCAGCGAGAACTGTAGCCTCATTGTGGGGACGATCACCTTCACCAGGTCCAGACTACATTCTCTTCATTCCGTTTTGCCGTTTTAAAAAACTCTGGAGACTGAATGAAGTTATATCTCCGCTGAAATCCTTGGATGCCATTGTAATAATTGAGGACACTCCAAAACATCTGAACATCAATTCAGATGTTCATATGTAAAAAAGAAAACTAATAAAGTTTTAGATGGTGGTATAAGTATGTTTTAATGAGGTCGAACCCAAAATCAATGTAGGGTGTGGGAAAGAAATCATCCAGCACATCATCTGTTATCAAAATATTGGTAAGATCTGCTTGCTTGATAAATAGTCACATGTCAGTTTATAAGACATCTAAATTATCATTATCATTATTTGCGACCACTGTCAGCCTCAGAGTCATCTCTGAGTTACCAGACTTTGCCACGTGGAGGCCAGTGGTTCGTCTTAAGGTCCGACTACCTATTTACTGTGTTTTTGACGCTTTCCTCAGGTTCATGTGTCCAGGAGTACATCTGCGTCCCCTCAGATATTCTCCTTTCCTCACTTGCCCAAGGTCTGCCTCAACAACCAGTATTCTCGCCTTCCCTAGGTTCATGTGTCCAGGAATCCATCCGTGGGTCCCCGGATGTCTCCCCTTCCTCACTTCCCTTAGGATATCTTCCAGTCTCAGCCTTCCCCAGGTTATGTATCCCGAAGTCAGCTCAGCCACCCCCGGTGATCTAGCTAGATGAGAACAAGGTCTTGTCTAGCTGGTCTACGGTAGAGACTGTCCAGATGGGTGGAATTACAGGAGGGGACACACAGAAATCTGCGTCCTGTAATTACAGTCTAGACCGTAAGTCAGCCAGACGCAGCCAGGCTACCGTCCAGTTCGGCCACCAAGGTCTGGCCACTTAGTGAAATTTTGGGAGTTCTATTTATATTATACATACAGGTAGTAGGTTGGTAGACAGCAACCACCCAGGGAAGTACTACCGTCCTGCCAGTGGATTCCTGGACACATGAACCCGGGGAAGGCAAAAATACCGCTGACTGTGGTTGAGTGGGGAAGGGAGTCCACCTGAGGTCACACCAAGTGGACTCGTGAAGACACTGATTCGGGAAGGCACTGACCTAACTCGCTAACCTAAGGTAAGTGGGGAAGGGAAGACATCCGGGAGCGAACGGATGGATTCCTGGAAACATGAACTTGGGGAAGGTTGTTGTTGAGGCTGACCTTAGGGCCGTGGGGAAGGGAAGACATCCGGGAGCAAACGGATGGATTCTTGGATACACGAACCTGGGAAAAGCATGAATACGTGCAGTTGAGGCTGACCTTGGGGAAGTGGGGAAGGGAAGACATCTTGCGGTAGACGGATGGATTCCTGGATACATGAACCTGGGAAAAGCATGAATACGTTCTGTTGAGTCAGACCTTGGGGAAGTGAGGAAGGGAAAACATCCGGCGGCGGACGGATGGATTCCTGGATACATGAACCTGGGGAATGCTGAGGCTGGAAGGCAGAGAGAGAGATGCGATACTTACCTTAGGGAAGTGAGGAAGAGGAGACATCCGGGGGCCCACGGATGGATTCCTGGACACATGAACCTGGGGAAGGCGTGGGGGGTGGGGGTTGGGCCTACCACTGGCCTCCACGTGGCAAGTTCTGGTAACTCAGAGATAACTCTGAGGCTGACAGTGGTCGCAAATAATAATTTTATGATTATTATTTGTATTATAATAATTTTATTATTTCAAATATTGTTAGTTATAATTCAGAAATTGCAAATTTGGATTCAAAAGCGTCAACCATCTTCCCTGACTATAGTCACAGTGATGTGATTACAACAGTGGTGTGATTACCACTGTGGTGTGATTACCACAGTGGTGTTATTCCCACTCAAGCCCCTGACAGTAGCCACGGTGGTGTTATTCCCACTCCAGCCTCCCTGACAGTAGCCAGGTTGGTGTTATTCCCACTCCAGCCTCCCTGACAGTAGCCACGGTGTTATTCCCACTCCAGCCTCCCTGACAGTAGCCACGGTGGTGTTATTCCCACTCCAGCCCCTGATAGTAGTCACGGTGGTGTGATTACCACAGTGGTGTTATTCCCACTCCAGCCCCTGATAGTAGTCACAGTGGTGTGATTACCACAGTGGTGTTATTCCCACTCCAGCCCCTGATAGCAGTCACAGTGGTGTGATTACCACAGTGGTGTTATTCCCACTCCAGCCCCTGATAGTAGTCACAGTGGTGTGATTACCACAGTGGTGGTATTCCCACTCCAGCCCCTGACAGTAGCCACGGTGTTATTCCCACTCTAGTCTCTCTGACAGTAGCCACGGTGCTGTTATTCCTACTCCAGCCACCCTAACAGTAGCCACGGTGGTGTTATTCCCACTCCAGCCTACCTCACAGTAGTAACGGTGGTGTTATTCCTACTCCAGCCTCCCTGACAGTAGCCACGGTGTTATTTTCACTCCGGCCTCCCTGACAGTAGCCACGGTGGTGTTATTCCCACTCCAGCCGACCTGACAGTAGCAACGGTGGTGTTATTCCTACTCCAGCCTCCCTGACAGTAGCCACGGTGGTGTTATTCTCACTCCAGCCTCCCTGACAGTAGCCACAGTGGTGTTATTCCCACTCCAGCCTCCCTGACAGTAGCCACGGTGGTGTTATTCCCACTCCAGCCTCCCTGACAGTAGCCCCGGTGGTGGTGTTCCCACTCCAGCCTCCCTGACAGTAGCCACGGTGGTGGTATTCCCACTCCAGCCTCCCTGACAGTAGCCACGGTGGTGTTATTCCTATTCCAGCCTCCCTGACAGTAGCCACGGTGGTGTTATTCCCACTCCAGCGTCTCTGACAGTAGTCACAGTGGTGTTATTCCTACTCCAGCCTCCCTGACAGTAGTCACAGTGGTGTTATTCCCACTTTAGCCTCCCTGACAGTAGTCACAGTGGCGTTATTCCCACTCCAGCCTCCCTGAGAGTAGCCACGGTGGTGTTATTCCCACTCCAGCCTCCCTGACAGTAGCCACAGTGGTGTTATTCCCACTCCAGCCCCTGATAGTAGTCACAGTGGTGTGATTACCACAGTGGTGTTATTCCCACTCCAGCCCCTGATAGTAGTCACAGTGGTGTGATTACCACAGTGGTGTTATTCCCACTCCAGCTCCTGATAGTAGTCACAGTGGTGTGATTACCACAGTGGTGGTATTCCCACTCCAGCCCCTGACAGTAGCCACGGTGTTATTCCCACTCCAGCCTCCCTAACAGTAGCCACGGTGTTATTCCCATCCAGCCTCCCTGACAGTAGCCACGGTGGTGTTATTTTCACTCCAGCCTCCATGACAGTAGCCACGGTGGTGTTATTCCCACTCAAGCCTCCCTGACAGTAGCCACGGTGGTGTTATTCCCACTCCAGCCTCCCTGACAGCAGTCACAGTGGTGTTATTCCCACTCCAGCCTCCATGACAGTAGCCACGGTATTATTTTCACTCCAGCCTCCCTGACAGTAGCCACGGTGGTGTTATTCCCACTCTAGTCTCTCTGACAGTAGCCACGGTTGTGTTATTCCTACTCCAGCCACCCTAACAGTAGCCACGGTGGTGTTATTCCCACTCCAGCCTACCTCACAGTAGTAACGGTGGTGTTATTCCTACTCCAGCCTCCCTGACAGTAGCCACGGTGTTATTTTCACTCCGGCCTCCCTGAGAGTAGCCACGGTGGTGTTATTCCCACTCCAGCCGACCTGACAGTAGCAACGGTGGTGTTATTCCTACTCCAGCCTCCCTGACAGTAGCCACGGTGGTGTTATTCTCACTCCAGTCTCCCTGACAGTAGCCACAGTGGTGTTATTCCCACTCCAGCCTCCCTGACAGTAGCCACGGTGGTGTTATTCCCACTCCAGCCTCCCTGACAGTAGCCCCGGTGGTGATGTTCCCACTCCAGCCTCCCTGACAGTAGCCACGGTGGTGGTATTCCCACTCCAGCCTCCCTGACAGTAGCCACGGTGGTGTTATTCCTATTCCAGCCTCCCTGACAGTAGCCACGGTGGTGTTATTCCCACTCCAGCGTCTCTGACAGTAGTCACAGTGGTGTTATTCCTACTCCAGCCTCCCTGACAGTAGTCACAGTGGTGTTATTCCCACTCCAGCCTCGCTGACAGTAGCCACGGTGGTGGTATTCCCACTCCAGCCCCTGATAGTAGTCACAGTGGTGTGATTACCACAGTGGTGTTATTCCCACTCCAGCCCCTGATAGTAGTCACAGTGGTGTGATTACCACAGTGGTGTTATTCCCACTCCAGCTGATGATAGTAGTCACAGTGGTGTGATTACCACAGTGGTGGTATTCCCACTCCAGCCCCTGACAGTAGCCACGGTGTTATGCCCACTCCAGCCTCCCTGACAGCAGTCACAGTGGTGTTATTCCCACTCCAGCCTCCATGACAGTAGCCACGGTATTATTTTCACTCCAGCCTCCCTGACAGTAGCCACGGTGGTGTTATTCCCACTCTAGCCTCTCTGAGAGTAGCCACGGTGCTGTTATTCCTACTCCAGCCACCCTAACAGTAGCCACGGTGGTGTTATTCCCACTCCAGCCTACCTGACAGTAGCCACGGTGTTATTTTCACTCCGGCCTCCCTGACAGCAGCAACGGTGGTGTTATTCCTACTCCAGCCTCCCTGACAGTAGCCACGGTGGTGTTATTCTCACTCCAGCCTCCCTGGCAGTAGCCACAGTGGTGTTATTCCCACTCCAGCCTCCCGGACAGTAGCCCCGGTGGTGGTGTTCCCACTCCAGCCTCCCTGACAGTAGCCACGGTGGTGGTATTCCCACTCCAGCCTCCCTGGCAGTAGCCACGGTGGTGTTATTCCTATTCCAGCCTCCCTGACAGTAGCCACGGTGGTGTTATTCCCACTCCAGCCTCCCTGACAGTAGCCACGGTGGTGGTATTCCCACTCCAGCCTCCCTGGCAGTAGCCACGGTGGTGTTATTCCCACTCCAGCGTCTCTGACAGTAGTCACAGTGGTGTTATTCCTACTCCAGCCTCCGTGACAGTAGTCACAGTGGTGTTATTCCTGCTCCAGCCTCCCTGACAGTAATCACAGTTGTGTTATTCCCACTCCAGCCTACCTGACAGTAGTAACGGTGGTGTTATTCCTACTCCAGCCTCCCTGACAGTAGTCACGGTGGTGGTATTCCCACTCCAGCTTCCCTGACAGTAGTCACAGTGGCGTTATTCCCACTCCAGCCTCCCTGACAGTAGTCACAGTGGCGTTATTTCCACTCCAGCTTCCCTGACAGTAGTAACAGTGGTGTTATTCCCACTCCAGCCTCCCTGATGGAGTCACGGTAGTGTTCTTATTTCTCTTCATTCACAAGAGTTAACATTAACAAAAAGTTCGACCAACAGTGTTGTTCATATTGTTCATTAACGTAAAGAGGAACAATAATAATGGACTCACCAGAGTTAATATTAAAGTAACTTGATCAATATCAGTCGCTGTAGCGAATCCAGAAAGTTATCCCCTACACTACTGTTCTTATGTGTTACTGTACTGTATTACTGTTCTGTTCTTCTTTGTTACTGTACTGGTCTTCTGTGTTAGTGTTCTGTTCTTCTGTGTTATTGTAGTTGTCTTCTCTGTTACTGTACTGTATTACTGTTCTGTTCTTCTGTGTTACTGTACTGTTATTCTGTATTACTGTTCTGTTCTTCTGTGTTACTGTGCTGTATTACTGTTCTGTTCTTCTGTGTTACTGTGCTGTATTACTGTTCTGTTCTTCTGTGTTACTGTACTGTTCTTCTGTGTTACTGTACTGTATTACTGTTCTGTTCTTCTGTGTTACTGCACTGTATTACTGTTCTGTTCTTCTGTGTTACTGTACTGTATTACTGTTCTGTTCTTCTGTGTTACTGTACTGTATTACTGTTCTGTTTTTCTGTATTACTGTTCTGTTCTTCTGTGTTACTGTGCTGTATTACTGTTCTGTTCTTCTGTGTTACTGTACTGTATTACTGTTCTGTTCTTCTGTGTTACTGTACTGTATTACTGTTCTGTTCTTCTGTGTTACTGTACTGTTATTCTGTGTTACTGTACTGTATTACTGTTCTGTTCTTCTGTGTTACTGTACTGTATTACTGTTCTGTTCTTCTGTGTTACTGTACTGTATTACTGTTCTGTTCTTCTGTGTTACTGTACTGTATTACTGTTCTGTTCTTCTGTGTTACTGTACTGTATTACTGTTCTGTTTTTCTGTGTTACTCTACTGTTATTCTGTATTACTATTCTGTTCTTCTGTGTTACTGTACTGTTATTCTGTGTTACTGTACTGTATTACTGTTCTGTTCTTCTGTGTTACTGTACTGTATTACTGTTCTGTTCTTCTGTGTTACTGTGCTGTATTACTGTTCTGTTCTTCTGTGTTACTGTACTGTTCTTCTGTGTTACTGTGCTGTATTACTGCTCCGTTCTTCTGTGTTACTGTACTGTATTACTGTTCTGTTTTTTTGTGTTACTGTACTGTTCTTCTGTGTTACTGTACTGTATTACTGTTCTGTTCTTCTGTGTTACTGTACTGTATTACTGTTCTGTTCTTTTGTGTTACTGTACTGTATTACTGTACTGTTCTTCTGTGTTACTGTACTGTATTACTGTTCTGTTCTTCTGTGTTACTGTACTGTATTACTGTTCTGTTCTTCTGTGTTACTGTACTGTATTACTGTTCTGTTCTTCTGTATTACTGTACTGTATTACTGTACTGTTCTTCTGTGTTACTGTACTGTATTACTGTTCTGTTCTTCTGTGTTTACTGTATTACTGTTCTATTCTTCATTATCTTTAATATTCTCTGAAGATAGCGTGACCATAGTGTTGGTATTCTAACCTTGCCTTAACTCTCCAGACTGAAGAATAGGTAGTTGAAATGAAGTTAAAATTCTTCATGTGTCCTCTGGTACAATGATAAAATGATAAGCCTCGATATATAAAAAAATATATAAAAATGTTTTAGATGGTATGTAGATGAATGGTTCAGAGAACCGACATGTTGATAAATTAGACACATGTGCAACTCTTGGGTATCTTTACTGAGGAAACGTTTCGCCACACAGTGGCTTCATCAGTCCATATAAAGGAAAATCTTGAAGAACAGGAGGAGAATGAGGTGATCAGTCCCTCAACCTTGAGTCGATGTGGTCAGTCCATCCATCTTGAATAGAATACGACATATGAGCGGAGAAGTGGCTTATAAACCGTAGGCAGGAGAGGTGCAGCAGTCGTAGGTGGTGTCACATTTGTCCAATGTGGAAGTAGGTCGTGCCCAAGGGTTAGGCAAGCGAAGAATTCCAAAGTATTAAGATCCCAAGAAGTTGCAGTGTCTGACAGGAATGTAGATGAATAGTTCAGAGAACCGACATGTTGATAAACGACCTACTTCCACATTGAACAAATGTGACACCACCTACGACTGCTGCACCTCTCCTGCCTACAGTATATAAGCCACTTCTCCGCTCATATGCTGTATTTTATTCAAGATTGCTGGACTGACCACATCGACTCAAGGTTGAGGGACTGATTACCTCATTCTCCTCCTGTTCTTCACAATTCTCCTTTATATGGATTGATGAAGCCACTGTGTGGCGAAACGTTTCCTCAGTAAAGATACCCAAGAGTTGCACATGTGTCTAATTTAGATGGTAGTATAAGAAAGTCGCATAATTGATGGTGATGATGTGTTTGATGATGTGATTGATGGTGATGATATGTGTGAACGACATCATCCAATGAATGGTTCTGAAAACCGACAAGTTGAAAAATTGAGACATGAAACGTATGGGAATCTTTACTGAGTAAACCTTTCGCCACACAGTGGCTTCATCAGTCTAATACAAAGCAGAAAGGTATAAGGAGAGGAGGAATTTGAGGTAATCAGTCCCTCAGTCTGGAGTCGATGTGTTCAGTCCATCAGTCTTGTAGGAAGTACAGCATAGGGACAGAGAGGCGACTTTTATACAGCAGTCAGGTGAGCCGAAGCAGGAGGAGGCGGGATCACAGTGGGACCTGTCACTAGTGTAAGTAGGTCTTCATCCAAAGGTTGGACAAGTGTTGAAGAATTCTCTGTATCAAAATCCATGATGTTGCAGTGTCTGACAGATGTGATGAATGGTTTCGAAAACCGACTTTGTACTGAACTGATGAAGCCACTGTGTGGCGAAACGTTTCTTCAGTAAAGATTCCCAGATGGTGCATAAGTGTCTCAATTCTTCAACTTGTCGGTTTTCAAAACCATTCATTGGATGATGCCGTTCACACATATCATCACCATCAATCACATCATCAAACACATTATCACGATCAATCACATTATCACCATCAATCACATCATCTCCATCAATCACATCACCACCATCAATTATGCGACTTTCTTATATTACCATCTAAAACATTTTTAGATTTTTTTATATATCAACGCTTATCATTTTATCATTGCATCAGAGGATACAAGAAGAATTTTAACTTCATTCCAACTACCTATTCTTCAGTCTCGAGAGATTAGACAGGGTTTGAACACTTGTCCAACCTTCGGACGAAGACCTACTTACACTAGTGGATGGTCCCACTGTGTTCCCGCCTCCTCCTGCTTCCACTGAAGTATATAAGTCATCTCTTTGGCCCTATGCTGTGACAGACTGATTACCTTACACTCCTCCTTCCGGCTTTGTACTGGACTGATGAAGCCACTGTGTGGCGAAACGTTTCTACAATAAAGACTCACATACGTTGCATAAGTGTCTCAATTCTTCGACATCATCCTACACATCATCTCTAATAAAAAAATTAAGCTTTCCCGAAATACCCGATATGCTAAGAAATCAAAATTATCATTATTATTTGCGACCACTGTCAGCCTCAGAGTTCGTCATTAAGGTCCACCTATCCACTTACTGTGTTTTTGATGCTTTCCTCAGGTCTATGTGTCCAGGAGTCCATCTGTGTCCCCTCAGATGTTCTCCCTTCCCCACTTTCGCAAGGTCTGCCTCAACAACCAGTATCTCCTCCTTTCCAAGGTCCATGTGTCCAGGAGTCCATCTGTGTCCCCTCAGATGTTCTCCCTTCCCCACTTTCCCAAGGTCTGCCTCAACAACCAGTATCTCCTTCTTTCCCAGGTCCATGTGTCCAGGAGTCCAGCTGTCCGCCTTCAGATATTCTCCATTCACCACTTCCCCAAGGCATCCTCTCCTTTCCCAGGTCCATGCGTCCAGGAGTCCATCTGTGTCCCCTGAGATGTTCTCCCTTCCTAATTTCCCCAAGGTCCCCCCTCAGCAACCACAGTATCCTCCTCTTTCTCAGGTCCTTGTGTCCAGGAGTCCATCTGTCCGCCATCAGATATTCTCCCTTCACCACTTCCCCAAGACATCCTCCCCTTTCCCAGGTCCATGCGTCCAGGAGTCGATCTGTGTCCCCTCAGATGTTCCCTCTTCCTAATTTCCCCAAGGTTCCCCCCGCTCAGCAACCACAGAATCCTCCTCTTTCCCAGGTCCGTGTGTCCAGGAGTCCATCTGTCCGCCATCAGATATTCTCCCTTCACCACTTCCCCAAGGCATCCTCGCCTTTCGCAGGTCCATGCGTCCAGGAGTCCATCTGTGTCCCCTCAGATATTCTCCCTTCCTCATTTCTCCAAGGTCCCCCCCCCCTCAGCAACCACAGTATCCTCCTCTTTCCCAGGTCCGTGTGTCCAGGAGTCCATCTGTCCGCCTTCAGATATTCTCCCTTCACCACTTCCCCAAGGCCTTTCCCAGGTCCATGCGTCCAGGAGTCCATCTGTGTCCCCTCAGATTTTCTCCCTTCCTCATTTCTCCAAGGTCCCCCTCAGCAACCACAGTATCCTCCTCTTTCCCAGGTCCATGTGTCCAGGAGTCCATCTGTGTCCCCTCAGATGTTCTCCCTTCCTTATTTCCCCAAGGTCCCCATTAGCAACCACAGTATCCTCCTCTTCCCCAGGCCCATGTGTCCAGGAGTCCATCTGTCCGCCATCAGATATTCTCCCTTCAACACTTCCCCAAGGTATCCTCGCCTTTCCCAGGTCCATGTGTCCAGGAGTCCATCTGTGTCCCCTCAGATGTTCTCCCTTCCTCATTTCCCCAAGGTCCCCATCAGTAACCACAGTATCCTCCTCTTTCCCAGGTCCATGTGTCCAGGAGTCCATCTGTCCGCCATCAGATATTCTCCCTTCACCACTTTCCCAAGGTATCCTCGCCTTTCCCAGTTCCATGTGTCCCCTCAGATGTTCTCCCTTCGTCATTTCCCCAAGGTCCCCCTCAGCAACCACAGTATCCTCCTCTTTCTCAGGTCCATGTGTCCAGGAGTCCATCTGTCCGCCATCAGATATTCTCCCTTCACCACTTCCCCAAGGTATCCTCGCCTTTCCCAGGTCCATGTATCCAGGAATCCATCCGTGGGCCCCCGGATGTCTCCCCTTCCTCACTTCTCTTAGGGTATATTCCAGTCTCAGCCTTCCCCAGGTTATGTATCCCGAAGTCAGCTCAGCCACCCTCACTGATCTAGCCAGATGAGAACGAGGCCTTGTTTAGCTGGTCTACGGTAGAGACTGTCCAGGTGGGTGGAATTACAGGAGGGGACACACAGAAATCTGCGTCCTATACTTCCACCCACCAAGACAGGCTAGACCGTGGATCAGGTAGACGCAGCCAAGCTACCGTCCAGTTCGGCCACCAAGGCCTGGCCATTCAATTAAATTTTGGGAGCTCTATTTATGTTATACAGTTTATTTGCATTAAGTATATATATTTTCATTATTTAATTAAACAGTTTCAGTGTTTGTGAATGTTTTATTGTTTGTGGATGAGTGTTCGTGTGTTAATCTATTTGTCCACCTCCACGAGAACTTTAATAATTGTTGAACTTTATATTATTATTTAGTTATTCGTCTCATGTATTTGCCAGACCCGCAGTGGGTCACAGGCGCACAATGGAAGAAATAAGTCATATTGTCTGACTTTTTAGGTTATCCTGGGTAATATAAACATAAATTACTGTGTTTGATGACTTGTGTAACTGTATTTACGTGTACCTGTAGCTAGGAAAACTTACTTATTTTCACGAACATTTATTTCTACACTCAGTTGCGCATTTTCACTTAACTAACTTCTTCTAGACTATAATAAAACATTACCCCCCGCCCCAACACACACTATGAATATTATGGGATGAAAGTAAAAAGAATCAACCGGGAATATTTAATCACCTCACAAAAATAATTTAGGTGATCTCTCTTGCACACAGATCAGTTCGTCTTTTTCTTACTAAGATACTGTGTTATGCTGTCATGTATAAATGTCAGCGATTATAAAATTAATGTTATGTTCTGTGATGTTTAAATGTTAGGATGTGTCATATCTTTAATGGTGTGGCACACAATTTCATTTCTTCACTCATAATCTTGACACTACAAGTAATACTTAACGTTAATGTTTAGGTAGTGTTTACGTTGCAAGTGAACATTGTGTTGCTTATATTAGTTAAAAGTAGTAAACTTCCCTTTACGAATAACTGCTAACATAGTTATTTTTCAGTTAGGAAAACGTTCTTAAAAATCGTAGTGATTAATAATTCAACTAAAATAGTACAGAAAAAGCGGTGAAAAAGGTAAGAAAAAAAAAGTCTAAGAATATCTCATGATAAATAGAGCATTTGAGGAGTAGGAAGAACTACAGAGAAACTTGAGAGTGCAACAAATGTTATAAAGAATTAGAAACGTGCAACATCTGTTTATCTTGTAGACGTTTTGCCAACCAATAGTTTTATCAATACAATATAATTAGATAATGTGAAAAACAGCAAATTAAAGATATCCAGATGTTGCACATTGTATACCATTGATATGCAACTATTATATAATTTAACAATATTTATTATAATAATAGTCAAACATAAACTATAAAATAATTAATTACAATTAGTTTTTATTATATAAATTGTCTGGAATAATAACATAATAAGCAAAGACGATTAAGTTTAGCCAGTAATCAAAAGTGTAATAATTCTTAGATTGTCATTATTGCAAATGTAGCAACTCAGTGATTGTCAGTAATGTGTCACGAGTTAGGTCAGTTTCCTCTGCTAAACAATTAGCTAAGTATGTTGAATGAGGATGCAAGATTTGGAGAGAATTTTTATGTTTAAATCGTTGGGAAGAAATGCGATTCCAGGTGGACATGATCAGACAGACGGATAACATTAGAAGTAGTAGTAGTAATGATAATAGTAGTAGTAATGATAATAATAGTAGTAGAAATGATAGTAGTAATGATAATAATAGTAGTAGTAATGATAATAGTTGTATAGTAATGATAACAGAAGTAGCAGTAGCAATGATAATGATAATAGTAATGATAATAATAGTAGAACTAATGATAATAGAAGTAGAAGTAATGTTAACAGTAGCAGCAGTAATGATGATGGTAGTATTAGCAGTAATGGTAATAGTAGTAATAGTAGTATTAATAATAATAATAATAGTAGTTGTGGAAGTAGTAGTAATGATAATAGCAATAGTAGTAGTAGTATGATAGTAGCAATGATAATAGTATTAATAATGATAATAGTAGTAGTATGTTGCAACCCCTGAATGGGTTACAATGATTATTATGTATATATGTAATGTATATTACCTTTTCATTTAATTTTATATTGCTTATATTTGCGATAATAGCTAAATCGTAAATGTATGACTTTATATTATTATTTGACTGTTATATTGTTATTTAGCTTATGTTGTTAGGATGTATATAAAATGTGCTCAGTTAGGCTTGATTGTCAAACTACTGTAATTATCGCTTGTCGCTCGTTATACTGCCGGCTTCTGAGCTGCAGTTGTCCACGTAGCTATCACGTGATCGAGGGGGGGTGTCCTCACCTCTCGTGAAGTAGTCAGTCTGCTAGAGACTCGCTTGGTGGTTGGACAGATTGTCTGTCTCATTATTCTTGTTAGTTCTGTAGAACTTTGTTCACAGAACATTGTAAAGACTTAGTGATTTTCGACGTTGTACTGAGGTTGTGTGTCTCATAGACACTCTGAACATCTCAGGTCCCGAGCTATAGCTTCTGACCTAATTTTGTACTGGTTCCTGTGTATTGTCACAGTCACAGTTTTACCTATGCTGAACATAGATTCAGTATTATGGGAGTTTTGTAACTTGTGGAGGATCTGCAGATGGTCCCTACTTAGTGTCGTTATATTATCTCCTTGTTCCTGATTCTGTGTCGCAGTCGCTTGATATTGCATTGCTATTGGGCTTAGCATTCTTTGTTGTTCAAGCAGACTGTTCGGGTTGCCAGTTGGTCAAGAAGTTAGTTTATTTGAGGACTTTGTCAGTCACTTGTTTAAGTCTTATTCGAGTCTTGAGACATAGCTAACTACTTAAGAGCACTTACACGCATACACACACTTGTACATATTTGTAATATCTTATTAAATGTTAATGTACCTGACGGTACTTAAGAATTATAAATGTGATATGTGCTTTCAGCACAATAATATTGAACTCGAGAGATTGATTTTATTTTGATTGCTGTGATTTAATTTTGATAATATACCTCTAGACAACTTACTACTTAATAAATTTATTAAATTTTAATTTCTTTAGTTAGTAGCCTACCAGTTGTAATCCTAAAGCACTATTGAACCATACAGAATTCTTATGGATAATTGGACAAGGATACTGACTACTTGTTACGAAAACCCAGTAACAGGCTGGATGCTAGAAGGGCAGTCCTTTCTAGTATTCACTGGAGATCTCTAAGCTTTTAGAATCGCGTTTTTTGTAACAAATGGGGGCCTGTCCGGGATGCTCTTGATCCAAGGTGTTGGAGAAATTGTCCAGTTTGACATACTAGTAACTCTATGATCAAACACTATGAGTACTTTCCTAATCTGAAGACTTTGAGTTTAGTCTTATACAACATACCAGGTGGATGTATGTACCTGACTGAGTCTCTTGATCCAAGGAGATGGAAATACTGTTTATGAGTTCTAGCTCTAAGACAACCAACACTAAAATTCCTATTAGGATTAGTTTCCCATAATCACTCTCTCGTAGTACAATTATTTTCGTGATGTATGCCAAAGTGAAACAGTTAATTGATACTCTGGCTTTGTCTGAGTTAAGTACATTAAAACTTCAGACGTGTTGGCAAGTAGCCAAGTATCTCGGTGTGACGTATAACAGGAATTACACAGCTGAAACTGTCAGAGCATTAATTAAAGATATATTGTTTCCTGCTCATACAGAGATGTCTGATTATGATTCAGATTCAGAAAGCCTAGTGTCACAATTAGGAAGTATGACTCTATTTGATGAAGATGAAAGAGCAACTAGAGCAGAACTGAGCCTAGTGTCTGAGCCTAGTGTAGCTCAGTTCTCGCTCACGCCTTCCCTCACTGACACATTAGTACAGAGTATAGCTGGTATGACACAGCCTAATACTAGTACAGTGTATACTACACCTGTATTTACTTATCCTAGACCAGATCTAGACACTCTAGAGACGGCTGGACCAAGTGTCCGACCTAAGGACCGTCCAGACCATGTTAATTTCCCTACTCCTCCATTACCCACTGGTCCTATCTCTCAGGAACAGTTTGAGAGGTTTGAACGCCTCATTATGTTGCAGACTGCACAAATTGAGGCACAGAGGAGATTGAACGAAGAAGATTTCCAAAGAGAAAATGTTCGTCTGGGAAGACAACAGACTGATAGATCACAGGACACATTTAATGTGCAGAAAGCTGCACATTGAAAGTGACTTAGACACATATTTTGATGTGTTTGAGAACCAGGCTCGTGCTATGAACTGGCCACGTAAGCACTGGGCAACATTGCTTCATACTGCTTTGACAGGAAAAGCTCAAACCTGTACTGCAGCCTTACCTTTTGCCAAGTACATTAGTTATGACGCTGTCAAACAAACTATTCTAGAGACATACAACTTGTTACCTGTAAGTTATCAAAGAGCATTTCGTACGTTACAACGACGACAAGATCAGACTTGTGTAGAGTTTGCTCATGAGAAAAAAGTTGCTTTTGAGAGATGGTCTAGAGCTGCTAAATGTAACAACTACGACAGCCTTGTTCAGTTGTTACTACATGAAGAGTTTAACAACTGTATGTCTGCTGACATACAAGAATATCTGATCGATCATACTACCTCAGATATTCTGGAAACTGCAGCATTAGCAGACAATTACGAGATTTCTCACAAACTTGTACGTATTAAAACACAAAGAAACAAGGTAACTAAAAATTGTCCTAGAAGTTGGCAACCTAAATCAGTTGCTCATTGCCGGCCTGATGTACCTGCTACTGTAACTTCTCGTACCTTTACCAGGAAAACTCACAATCCTGAATCTGTCTCTGTGGCTAGACAGAAATCTGGTATCGAGAAGAAGAAAGTTAAATGTACCTATTGTAACAGAAAAGGACATACTAGAGAGTATTGCTATAAGTTAGAAAGAAATACGAGAAACAGTCGTGCGGCTGGCGCCCCCACACAAGTCGTATCCTCTTCCGAGCAACAAAGACACCAAAATCCTAGCAATTCCTCTGATCCTACTGTTTTAGATAATGTTACTCAGGATAGATGACTAGCGTCAGAAAGTGTATCTGACGAAAAGATTCGTTCAGCGATGAGTCCTTACTTTTCGAGAGATAAAGTAGGATTTGACGAATCACATCTAACTGAGATAATTTCTTTCAGAGACACTGGCAGTTATCTCACGTTATTAAGAGAAGATGTACTGCCCATAACTGATGATACCTATTGCAAGATAGATGTATTGTTAGAAGCCTATGGAGGGGCTGTTATAAAAGTGCCTCTGCACAAAGTTTATATTGAAACAAGCTATTATACTGGTTATATTTCAGTGGGTATATCCAGTGGTGTATTTCCCATCAGGTCAGTGGACTTGTTGATAGGGAACGATATCCTTCATGCTGGTATATGTAAAGAACCACTTGTGATTGATAATAACACTGATGATAATTATGCCATTGAAGCTTGTAGAGAGAAACCTATTTTATTTCCTCTCAGCGCAATTACTAGAGCTATGTCAAAGATTCAACAACCATCCTTGTCTCCTGTTGAGTTAGTGGATGACGATGATTTGGGGTTGAATATGTTGTTTAGTGACGCTCTGCGCCCAGGATCATTAACACTGACTCCCCCCGGTCATCATCCTAGTCAAGACACAACTGACGTTAAATTTCTAACTCATGATGATTTAATCAAGGATCAGTTTGTTGATCAGTCACTGGAAAAACTGAGAGATATAGCAGTTACTGAGAGTGAAGCAAAGGATCTCGATAATTGTTACTATTATAGTAACGGTGTACTGATGGAGAAAACTACATGTAAGTTGTCAGCTGATAGTGTTTCCAACAAAGTTAAGCATCTAGCAGTGTTACCAGTTACATTTCGTGAACAAGCCATTGATTTTGCTCACAATAGTCCCATAGGAGGACATTTGGGTGTCAAGAAGACACTCGGTAAACTGGCAAAACATTTTACTTGGCCAAAGATGAAGGAAACAGTAGCTGATCATGTGCGACGTTGCCACGTGTGTCAAGTGACAGGCAAGCCAGCGCACACACCTCCACCTGCGCCTCTCATTCCTATCACCGTGCATGGTGAACCATTCTCACGTCTTATTATTGATTGTGTTGGTCCTTTGCCTAGAACCAAACTAGGAAACCAATACTTATTTACTATTATGGACGCTGCAACACGCTATCCCGAAGCTATTCCTATGAGAAAAATTAATGCTCGTGCTATTGTGAGAGCGCTGATGAAATTTTTCTCCCAGGTTGGATTGCCACGAGAGATACAATCAGATCAAGGATCTAATTTCACTTCTAAGATCTTTCGAGAAGCATTATCCCACCTAGGAATAAAGTCTGTACTTTCAACCAGTTATCATCCACAGTCACAAGGTGCTCTAGAGAGATTTCATCAGACACTGAAGTCCATGATGAGAGCTTATTGTGAACATTTTTCTAGAGACTGGGATGAGGGTATACCTTTTCTTCTGTTCGCTATGAGAGAAAGTGAGCAAGAAAGTCTCGGATTTAGTCCGTTTGAATTAATATTCGGACACCAAGTGCGTGGTCCTCTCGCAGTGTTAAAAGACGTGTGGACAGGAAAATCAAATCCATCATTGAGTACTTCACCTTCATTAATGCAGCGACATTTGACAGCCGCTAGAGAGCTAGCTTCGAAAAACCTAGTTTCAGCCCAAGCTAGAATGAAGCAACATTATGACAAGCGTGCTGTCTCTCGTTCTTTTAAAGCAGGAGATAAGGTGATGGCTCGGAAATTAGTACCAGGTCATGCTCTACAAGCCAGGTATGATGGTCCCCTGGAAGTAGTGAAAAAGCTTAGTGACGTAAATTATTTGGTACGTACGCCTGGGAAAAAGAAATCTAATCATGTGTACCATGTTAACCAGCTTAAGGCATACTACGCTAGTCCTCTACCTACTACTTCTATTCTTCCTAGGACAGAGGAAGAAAACGTCAGTCTACCTGACATCTCTAGAGGTATAGAGGTGCGTTTAGAAAATTCAGTGACTCTACAATCACTAGACGATTTTCTTAGTAACCTTGGAATTGATAAAGCTGGTGATGTTAAAAACATGATTTTGCATTTCCCTGAATTGTTCGGTGATGTTCCTAAACGTTGTACTCTGGGTGTACATGACGTTGATGTACAGGGAGCATCACCCATTAAGCAATCACCATATAGGATGAGTCCAACAAAGCATAAAGCATTGAGAGAAGAGGTTGATTTTCTGTTATCTCACGGACTTATTGAGCGCAGTAAAAGTCCATGGGCATCTCCCTGTATTTTAGTGCCTAAACCTGACGGTAGTTTCAGGATGTGCACTGATTACAGGAAAGTGAACTCTGTCACCTTGCCTGATGGTTATCCTCTGAGTCGCATTGACGACCTTATTGACCGTGTGTCAGGAGCCCAGTTTGTCAGCCGTTTAGATCTCTTACGAGGCTATTATCAAGTCCCGCTTACTGAACGTGCTCAAGAAATATCTGCTTTTACTGTTCAAGATGGATTGCTTAACTACCTCGTCACCCCCTTCGGCCTATGTAACGCGGCTTCTTCATTCCAACGTATAATGAACGAGTTGACTCACAACTTGGAAGGAGTAGAAGCCTACCTTGACGACTTAGTGGTGTACAGTGACGAGTGGGAACAGCACTTGACGCGTCTCAGAGCATTGTTTGAGAGACTGGCGCACTACAACTTCACTGTTAACTTAGCTAAATGTAGTTTTGGTCAAGCCAAGATTACCTATCTAGGCTTTTGTATCGGCCAAGGTGAGGTTGCTCCTATTGAGGCTAAGGTTCGTGCAATTTCGGAATTTCCAGTGCCACAGGATAGGAAAGGAGTACAGAGATTCCTGGGTATGGCAGGATATTATTGCAGGTTCTGTCCAAACTTTTCTCAGATTGCAGCTCCTCTCACTGAGCTTACTAGTAGCAAAGTTCAGTTCACCTGGACTAGAGATTGTTCAGACTCGTTCAAAAGGTTGAAGCCCTTGCTATCCTCTGCTCCTGTGTTGAAGAGTCCTAATTTCAATCTTCCCTTCTTTTTACATATAGATGCGAGTGGTTATGCAGTGGGTGCTGTGCTGCTCCAACAGTCAACATCCACTGACATTCTCCATCCTATATGTTACTATTCATCTAAGCTTAAACGACACCAGAAAAATTATGCCACTATTGAGAAAGAGGCTCTAGCTCTTGTGGTGTCCTTGGAACATTTTGACGTGCATTTGGGCACTTCCCCATTTAAAATTAACGTTTTTTCTGACCACAATCCACTCACCTACATAAACACTATGAAAAGTAAAAATGCTAGGATCATGAGGTGGGCACTCAGAATCCAATCTTATTCTATTAGTATAAAACACATAAGTGGTCATTATAATGTAATTGCTGACGCTCTATCACGTCCTTAATAATTATCAATTACATTAAATTAACGTAATTTTATGCCCAAATACTTTTTGTTACTTGCTATGTCAAATTCAGTAAAGTAACTTAATCCCTCCAGCCCATATTAACTATATATACTCATGTCATGTCTAATTATTATATTTATATATTCACAGTAATGTTGTGTGAGGAGGAGACAAGCTGAGTGTTGAGTGAGTAGTGTGGTGCGGGTGATGTACTGCGTGATGCAACACTGTCCTGTCGCAGACCCCCCCCTCACTACACACCTTAAGCTGTTTCATACTCAGATGTTCATACTGCCTCGCATTCCACAACCACTTCTTAAGAGTGGAATGCAGTCTCCTCTACTATGATCGAGCCTCAACGTGCCCTCCTTGTCAGCGCTATCCTGTCTCTACACTGATGTACATAACCACGAATATGCAGAGATACGATACTGTGTACTGCCCTAGTACATCCTAGTGACGGACGCTATGAAATTGTAGAGGTGCTTGGGACGAGAGTGACTAAATAATTTTTATATTATATAATATTGATATGAGTAACCAGAAATAATGAAAGACATTCTTGCAACTCCTAGTGCGACCCTCTGTCGTGTTGGGGGGGGTGTTGCAACCCCTGAATGGGTTACAATGATTATTATGTATATATGTAATGTATATTACCTTTTCATTTAATTTTATATTGCTTATATTTGCGATAATAGCTAAATCGTAAATGTATGACTTTATATTATTATTTGACTGTTATATTGTTATTTAGCTTATGTTGTTAGGATGTATATAAAATGTGCTCAGTTAGGCTTGATTGTCAAACTACTGTAATTATCGCTTGTCGCTCGTTATACTGCCGGCTTCTGAGCTGCAGTTGTCCACGTAGCTATCACGTGATCGAGGGGGGGGGGTGTCCTCACCTCTCGTGAAGTAGTCAGTCTGCTAGAGACTCGCTTGGTGGTTGGACAGATTGTCTGTCTCATTATTCTTGTTAGTTCTGTAGAACTTTGTTCACAGAACATTGTAAAGACTTAGTGATTTTCGACGTTGTACTGAGGTTGTGTGTCTCATAGACACTCTGAACATCTCAGGTCCCGAGTTATAGCTTCTGACCTAATTTTGTACTGGTTCCTGTGTATTGTCACAGTCACAGTTTTACCTATGCTGAACATAGATTCAGTATTATGGGAGTTTTGTAACTTGTGGAGGATCTGCAGATGGTCCCTACTTAGTGTCTTTATATTATCTCCTTGTTCCTGATTCTGTGTCGCAGTCGCTTGATATTGCATTGCTATTGGGCTTAGCATTCTTTGTTGTTCAAGCAGACTGTTCGGGTTGCCAGTTGGTCAAGAAGTTAGTTTATTTGAGGACTTTGTCAGTCACTTGTTTAAGTCTTATTCGAGTCTTGAGACATAGCTAACTACTTAAGAGCACTTACACGCATACACACACTTGTACATATTTGTAATATCTTATTAAATGTTAATGTACCTGACGGTACTTAAGAATTATAAATGTGATATGTGCTTTCAGCACAATAATATTGAACTCGAGAGATTGATTTTATTTTGATTGCTGTGATTTAATTTTGATAATATACCTCTAGACAACTTACTACTTAATAAATTTATTAAATTTTAATTTCTTTAGTTAGTAGCCTACCAGTTGTAATTCTAAAGCACTATTGAACCATACAGAATTCTTATGGATAATTGGACAAGGATACTGACTACTTGTTACGAAAACCCAGTAACAGGCTGGATGCTAGAAGGGCAGTCCTTTCTAGTATTCACTGGAGATCTCTAAGCTTTTAGAATCGCGTTTTTTGTAACATAGTAGTAGTAATGAAAATGGTAGTACTAGCAGTAATGATAGCAGTAGTAGTGGTGGTAGCAGTCATGATGATTGTAGTGCTAATAATAATGATAATAGTACTAGTAATGATAATAGTAGTAATAATAATGATAATAATAGTAGCAGTAATGATAATAGTAGTAATGATAAGTGTACTAGTAGTAATGATTTCAGCACTAGTGTTGATTCTTGCAGTAATCAGTAATCTGCTCTTCCTGTGAAATATTCATGATTGTTTGTCAGCACAAATTAATAAATAAATATTATTCGAATTTTCAAGTCTACTGTATTGCTGAAATGTTTGGAAAATATGGAGATATCTTTCCGATATGTCATCTTCGGCTGCGTGGCATTCTTGTCAATTTGACTGTAAGATGTGTAGGGTGGGAAGAGACCTTCCCGTATTCTAACTTTCTTTCATCTCTCTGGAACAGTGATTCCCAAACCTTTACAGACTGTCGTCCCTTTGGTTCCCAGGCCACATTCCTAGCGTCCCAAACCTTTACAGACTGTCGTCCCCTTGGTTCCCAGGCCACATTCCTAGCGTCCCAAACCTTTACAGACTGCCGTCCCCTTGGTTCCCAGGCCACATTCCTAGCGTCCCAAACCTTTACAGACTGTCGTCCCCTTGGTTCCCAGGCCACATTCCTAGCGTCCCAAACCTTTACAGACTGTCGTCCCATTGGTTCCCAGGCCACATTCCTAGCGTCCCAAACCTTTACAGACTGTCGTCCCATTGGTTCCCAGGCCACATTCCTAGCGTCCCAAACCTTTACAGACTGTCGTCCCCTTAGTTCCCAGGCCACATTCCTAGCGTCCCAAACCTTTACAGACTGTCGTCCCCTTGGTTCCCAGGCCACATTCCTAGCATCCCAAACCTTTTCAGACTGTCGTCCCCTTGGTTCCCAGGCCACATTCCTAGCGTCCCAAACCTTTTCAGACTGTCGTCCCCTTGGTTCCCAGGCCACATTCCTAGCGTCCCAAACCTTTTCAGACTGTCGTCCCCTTGGTTCCCAGGCCACATTCCTAGCGTCCCAAACCTTTACAGACTGTCGTCCCCTTGGTTCCCAGGCCACATTCCTAGCGTCCCAAACCTTTACAGACTGTCGTCCCCTTGGTTACCAGACCATATTCCTAGCGTCCCAAACCTTTACAGACTGTCGTCCCCTTGGTTCCCAGCCCACATTCCTAGCGTCCCAAACGTTACAGACTGTCGTCCCCTTGGTTCCCAGGCCACATTCCTAGCGTCCCAAACGTTACAGACTGTCGTCCCCTTGGTTCCCAGGCCACATTCCTAGCGTCCCAAACGTTACAGACTGTCGTCCCCTTGGTTACCAGGCCACATTCCTAGCGTCCCAAACGTTACAGACTGTCGTCCCCTTGGTTCCCAGGCCACATTCCTAGCGTCCCAAACGTTACAGACTGTCGTCCCCTTGGTTCCCAGGCCACATTCCTAGCGTCCCAAACCTTTACAGACTGTCGTCCCCTTGGTTCCCAGGCCACATTCCTAGCGTCCCAAACCTTTACAGACTGTCGTCCCCTTGGTTCCCAGACCATATTCCTAGCGTCCCAAACCTTTACAGACTGTCGTCCCCTTGGTTCCCAGGCCACATTCCTAGCGTCCCAAACCTTTACAGACTGTCGTCCCCTTGGTTCCCAGGCCACATTCCTAGCGTCCCAAACCTTTACAGACTGTCGTCCCCTTGGTTCCCAGGCCACATTCCTAGCGTCCCATCTCCCCATAAACATACAAACACACCTCTTTCTTGGTATTAGGTTTTCTGGGAATTTAAAACAACAACTAATCGATCATTATAAACAAACGTATTTATTTCACAAATAAAAACTGACACGGTAAACAAGTTTATTAACAATTTACATATCATCAGTAATTACACTGTCATCACAATTTTAATGAGATGGATGTGCTTAGTGCAGGAACATCAGCTTCTCAACGTGAGTCGTGTACTGAAGCCTCGCCCTACTAAACACACCAGATACAGCTTTTTTCAAGAAACTTATGAACCAACTTAGGTGTTTGTGACTTATATTTTGTCACACAGATCTTGTAAATCAAACTCTCACTTGGTTCTGATGTCCCCCTGCCGCCCTCTTTTCCTCAAAGCCCCCTTGGGATCTTTCCGCCGCCCCCAGGGGATGGTACCGCCCACTTTGCAAATAACTGCTTTAGACAGTTGCAATGATAGCTAGAATGTAGGTATCCTTTCTCAGCAAATAGCCTGTATACACTCTGTGATGCCCTTACAATAATTCCCAAACAGTGATAAATGGAAAAAAAGTCTGCTTAAGGGCACACACACAAAGGTTCAAGCTGATACAGTGCTTTTAAACCAACTGGAATTAAATGGTAAAAATATCTCATATTTTTCCTTATGAATTTTGCCCCAGAATTTGGAAGATGGCTTAAATAAGTGTTGACATATTAAGATATCAGGAAGATCCGTAGCTAGACTGTGGGGTCGACTAGTAGTGTTCATACTCTTGGCAGGTCGAGCCCAAAATTAAATAATCTTCTTTTACAGTTATTTTTTTAATAAATCAGTGCCACAGTACATGGGATGGCGTGTGAATGAGGTTATCCAGCACAGCTGTCCTCAGAAAAAAATGTGGAGAGTTTTGTAAAATCTGGTTATTTGGTTTTGATGGACTGAGCTCAGTTTGTGAACAACTGTAATTAATGTTTGTTACAGATTTTTTTGTAATCATTTATGTATTTTATAAAGAAAAATCACCAGTCACGTGAAAATAAAACATCAAAGTACCTATCGAGAAACAACAAAAAGGCACAATACCCTGACTGAAACAATACATGAATAACTCAGGTGCCTAATCATGACCCAGGGCCGCTGGGTCAACACCTCAGCGGCCCTGTCATGATTAGGTCTCGCCTTCTCCTGTATAAATTACTAAACATAATAATGAAAACTATAAGGTTTTCTTTTTTCTCGAATCGCCTGCCTCGGTGTGAGACCACCGGTATCTTGAAAAAAAAATAACTGTAGACAATCAAAGTTTTTCTTGAAAAAAAATCTTGATATTTAAAGTGTGTCATGAAAATTGTAACTTTTACGTATCAAGCTGCATATGTTGGGTTATATTATATGCAGTTTAAAAAATATATTAGGCAAATAAATGAGTGGGGCATTGTTGAGTGTGAGTTGGATCAGCATCTCTGTGGCCAGTAAGCCTACACCAGTGCAATGTAATGTGTAATGTTCGTACTAGTGGGAATAGTTTGGTGTAAGACCTATACAACAGTGGCCAGTAGTCTTACTGTCTTGTTCCTCTATGAGTGGGAATGTGTATGACAGGATCTGCATAAAATGAATAAATAGCCTTTTTCAATGCTCCTCCATGTTTATGTTTTTATAAGTGGGATAAGTTGTGTGTGAAATGGACCTCCTTAGCGTAGGCTAGTAGACCTGCAATTCTCATATCATTATAACTTAAAATGGATTTGAGTGGGCAGCACTAACCCTGGAAAATTTAAACAATTGGAAGTGGAAGTAGGACGGGTAACAATCAAGGACATAGTCACTGGTAGGCGGGATTCACCAGTGGAAATAGGTCATACCCAAAACACGGATTAGTGGTGGTAGTAGTAGTAGTAGGTAGAAGGTTATGTAGATGTCCTCTGAATAAAGATTCCATGACGTTACAGTGTCTGACAAGTTGTACATGAACGGTATATAATGCCGACAAGTTGAAAAATTAGACACAAAAATTGCGCATGTGTCTAATTTTCCAAATTGTCGGTACTGAATACCATTTATGTACAACTTGTCAGACACTGCAACATCATGGAATCTTGCTTCAGAGGACATCTACATAACCTTCTTCACGGCTACTACTACTACTACTACTACTACTACTACTACCACCATCACCATCACCACCTGCCAGTGACTATGCCCTCGATTGTTACCCGTCCGTTTTCACCCGCCTTCTTGCCTGTGCTCCAAAATCAACAGGACTACGGTGCTCTTCACACCAACTCCAAGGCGGAGGGACTGATTATGATTATGTCCTTGAATTTGTATTGATAAAGCCACTGGATGGCGATGGAAAAATTAAACACTTTTCACCCACCTGACGCTCCACACTATATGTACTCATTGAGTGGGCGAAACGTAATCAATGAAGTATCATTTTTTTCATCCCCATCCAGTAGCTTTATCAATACAAATTCAAGAACATAATTGGAAGACAGTAGAACTATATGCAAAAGATGAGAATTGTGTGTGAAATAGATCGTGCAACACAAATCACCTGTTATCATAATTTTATCATAATTGATTTGGGTAAATTTAATCACATGTAAGTTTATAAGAAATTGAAACTGTCATTATTTTTTGCTACCACTGTCAACCTCAGAATTACCTCTGAGTTACCAGACCTTGCCACGTGGAGGCCAGTGGTTAGTCTTTAAGGTCCACCCCCCCCCCCCACGTACTGTATTTTTGATGCTTTCCCCAGGTCCATGTGCCCAGGAGTTCATCTGTGTCCCCTCAGATTTTCTCCCTTCCTCACGTCCCCAAGGTCTGCCTCAGCAACTAGTATCCTCCTCTTTCCTAGGTCCATGTGTCCAGTAGTCCATCTGTCCGCCATCAGATATTCTCCCTTCACCACTTCCCCAAGGTATCCTCACCTTTCCCAGGTCCATGTATCCAGGAATCCATCCGTGGGCCCCCGGATGTCTCCCCTTCCTCACTTCTCTTAGGGTATCTTCCAGTCTCAGCCTTCTCCAGGTTATGTATCCCGAAGTCAGCTCAGCCACCCCCAGTGATCTAGCTAGATGAGAACGAGGTCTTGTCTAGCTGGTCTACGGTAGAGACTGTCCAGGTGGGTGGAATTACAGGAGAGGACACACAGAAATCTGCGTCCTGTATTTACACCCACCAAGACAGTCTAGACCATAGGTCAGCTAGACGCAGCCAAGCTACCGTCCAGTTTGACCACCAAGATGAGGCTATTCAATTAAATTTTGGGAGTTCTATTTATGTTATACGATTTATACACATTAAATATAAGATTTTTTAGTTAATTAGTAGTTTAAGAGTGCTTGTGAAAGTTATATTTTGTGTGGATGAGTGTTCGTGTGTTAATTTGTTTGTCGATCTCCCCAAGAACTGTAATAAGTCTTGAGCTTTATATTTTTATTTGGTTATTTATGTCAAGTGTTTAACAAGCGCCGCGCACAATGGAAATAAGTCCCATTGTCTGGCTTTTTTTGGGGGGTTATCCTGGGTAATTTACACATATGTTACTATGTATGATAAATTGTGTAACTCTTTTTACGTTTACCTATACCTAAGTAAACTTAATTATTTACTTACACACACACTTATTTTTACACTTATTTGCGAATTTCCGCAAACGTAGCCAGCGGAGTCACCATCATTCATGCAGGCACAAAACTACGCACACGCACAAACACACACATATATGTATAAAACACACTCATCGCCTATTACACTAATATGAATTTAATCACAAATACACACACACAAGCACACACAGACACACACACACAAACACATACGTTCCCCTATCCCACACACATATGTACACAAGTTTGTATCTATTCATAAATGTGTTCTCCCTCACGCTTCTTAAAATTATGTTTGTCTTCTCAAAATAAAATTGAAAAGTTAGATTCAGAAAAAATCAGACATCCTCAATGTTCGAGAATTCAAGAACTTTATATATTTCAATATTCTGATTGATAATGTTGGTTTTGGGCATCGTCAAGACAATCATTGTGAAAGGTGTGAAGAGTGACTAGTTTGAGACATCTGTGGGTAAGGTAAAGAATTATGAATTATAAATTATCTTAAGAAAGATTAAGTTTAGCTAGGAATCGCTATGAACAATTTAACAAGTTTCTCTCTATTCTCATATTTTCACTTACCTAACCTCTTCGAGACTATAATAAAACATTAGCCCCTCCCCCACACAATCACTAAAAATGTTATGGGAGGAATATAAAAGTTAGAACCTGGTGATTTTCAATCCCATGACAAAAATTAAGGTGGTCGCTCCTTCACGCTGGTTAGTGTCCCTCTTTGTTAATGTCAAAGTTACTGTACTATGCTGTCATGTTCAGTGTTGTGTGAATATCAGCTAATATTATAAAATCGGTAGTAGGTTGGTAGACAGCAACCACCCAGGGAAGTACTACCGTCCTGCCAGATGACTGTGAAACAAAAACCTGTAACTGTTTTGCATGATGGTAGGATTGCTGGTTTCTTTTTCTGTCTCATAAACACGCTAGATAACAGGGATATCTTGCTACTCCTACTTACACTTTGGTCACACTTCACAGACACGCACATGCATATATATATATACATACATCTAGGTTTTTCTCCTTTTTCTAAATAGCTCTTGTTCTTTTTTATTTCTTCTATTGTCCATGGGGAAGTGGAAAAGAATCTTTCCTCCGTAAGCCATGCGTGTCGTATGAGGCGACTAAAATGCCGGGAGCAATGGGCTAGTAACCCCTTCTCCTGTATACATTTACTAAAAAAGAGAAGAAGAAAAACTTTATAAAACTGGGATGCTTAAATGTGCGTGGATGTAGTGCGGATGACAAGAAACAGATGATTGCTGATGTTATGAATGAAAAGAAGTTGGATGTCCTGGCTCTAAGCGAAACAAAGCTGAAGGGGGTAGGAGAGTTTCAGTGGGGGGAAATAAATGGGATTAAATCTGGAGTATCTGAGAGAGTTAGAGCAAAGGAAGGGGTAGCAGTAATGTTAAATGATCAGTTATGGAAGGAGAAAAGAGAATATGAATGTGTAAATTCAAGAATTATGTGGATTAAAGTAAAGGTTGGATGCGAGAAGTGGGTCATAATAAGCGTGTATGCACCTGGAGAAGAGAGGAATGCAGAGGAGAGAGAGAGATTTTGGGAGATGTTAAGTGAATGTATAGGAGCCTTTGAACCAAGTGAGAGAGTAATTGTGGTAGGGGACCTGAATGCTAAAGTAGGAGAAACTTTTAGAGAGGGTGTGGTAGGTAAGTTTGGGGTGCCAGGTGTAAATGATAACGGGAGCCCTTTGATTGAACTTTGTATAGAAAGGGGTTTAGTTATAGGTAATACATATTTTAAGAAAAAGAGGATAAATAAGTATACACGATATGATGTAGGGCGAAATGACAGTAGTTTGTTGGATTATGTATTGGTAGATAAAAGACTGTTGAGTAGACTTCAGGATGTACATGTTTATAGAGGGGCCACAGATATATCAGATCACTTTCTAGTTGTAGCTACACTGAGAGTAAAAGTTAGATGGGATACAAGGAGAATAGAAGCATCAGGGAAGAGAGAGGTGAAGGTTTATAAACTAAAAGAGGAGGCAGTTAGGGTAAGATATAAACAGCTATTGGAGGATAGATGGGCTAATGAGAGCATAGGCAATGGGGTCGAAGAGGTATGGGGTAGGTTTAAAAATGTAGTGTTAGAGTGTTCAGCAGAAGTTTGTGGTTACAGTAAAGTGGGTGCAGGAGGGAAGAGGAGCGATTGATGGAATGATGATGTAAAGAGAGTAGTAAGGGAGAAAAAGTTAGCATATGAGAAGTTTTTACAAAGTAGAAGTGATGCAAGGAAGGAAAAGTATATGGAGAAAAAGAGAGAGGTTAAGAGAGTGGTGAAGCAATGTAAAAAGAGAGCAAATGAGAGAGTGGGTGAGATGTTATCAACAAATTTTGTTGAAAATAAGAAAAAGTTTTGGAGTGAGATTAACAAGTTAAGAAAGCCTAGAGAACAAATGGATTTGTCAGTTAAAAATAGGAGAGGAGAGTTATTAAATGGAGAGTTAGAGGTATTGGGAAGATGGAGGGAATATTTTGAGGAATTGTTAAATGTTGATGAAGATAGGGAAGCTGTGATTTCGTGTATAGGGCAAGGAGGAATAACATCTTGTAGGAGTGAGGAAGAGCCAGTTGTGAGTGTGGGGGAAGTTCGTGAGGCAGTAGGTAAAATGAAAGGGGGTAAGGCAGCCGGGATTGATGGGATAAAGATAGAAATGTTAAAAGCAGGTGGGGATATAGTTTTGGAGTGGTTGGTGCAATTATTTAATAAATGTATGGAAGAGGGTAAGGTACCTAGGGATTGGCAGAGAGCATGCATAGTTCCTTTGTATAAAGGCAAAGGGGATAAAAGAGAGTGCAAAAATTATAGGGGGATAAGTCTGTTGAGTGTACCTGGTAAAGTGTATGGTAGAGTTATAATTGAAAGAATTAAGAGTAAGACGGAGAATAGGATAGCAGATGAACAAGGAGGCTTTAGGAAAGGTTGGGGGTGTGTGGACCAGGTGAAACATATAAGTGAACAGTATTTAGATAAGGCTAAAGAGGTCTTTGTGGCATTTATGGATTTGGAAAAGGCGTATGACAGGGTGGATAGGGGGGCAATGTGGCAGATGTTGCAAGTGTATGGTGTAGGAGGTAGGTTACTGAAAGCAGTGAAGAGTTTTTACGAGGATAGTGAGGCTCAAGTTAGAGTATGTAGGAAAGAGGGAAATTTTTTCCCAGTAAAAGTAGGCCTTAGACAAGGATGTGTGATGTCACCGTGGTTGTTTAATATATTTATAGATGGGGTTGTAAGAGAAGTAAATGCGAGGGTCTTGGCAAGAGGCGTGGAGTTAAAAGATAAAGAATCACACACAAAGTGGGAGTTGTCACAGCTGCTCTTTGCTGATGACACTGTGCTCTTGGGAGATTCTGAAGAGAAGCTGCAGAGATTGGTGGATGAATTTGGTAGGGTGTGCAAAAGAAGAAAATTAAAGGTGAATACAGGAAAGAGTAAGGTTATGAGGATAACAAAAAGATTAGGTGATGAAAGATTGAATATCAGATTGGAGGGAGAGAGTATGGAGGAGGTGAACGTATTCAGATATTTGGGAGTGGACGTGTCAGCGGATGGGTCTATGAAAGATGAGGTGAATCATAGAATTGATGAGGGAAAAAGAGTGAGTGGTGCACTTAGGAGTCTGTGGAGACAAAGAACTTTGTCCTTGGAGGCAAAGAGGGGAATGTATGAGAGTATAGTTTTACCAACGCTCTTATATGGGTGTGAAGCGTGGGTGATGAATGTTGCAGCGAGGAGAAGGCTGGAGGCAGTGGAGATGTCATGTCCGAGGGCAATGTGTGGTGTGAATATAATGCAGAGAATTCGTAGTTTGGAAGTTAGGAGGAGGTGCGGGATTACCAAAACTGTTGTCCAGAGGGCTGAGGAAGGGTTGTTGATGTGGTTCGGACATGTAGAGAGAATGGAGTGTAGAGTGTATCAGTCTGTAGTGGAAGGAAGGCGGGGTAGGGGTCGGCCTAGGAAAGGTTGGAGGGAGGGGGTAAAGGAGGTTTTGTGTGCGAAGGGCTTGGACTTCCAGCAGGCATGCGTGATAGGAGTGAATGGAGACAAATGGTTTTTAATACTTGACGTGCTGTTGGAGTGTGAGCAAAGTAACATTTATGAAGGGATTCAGGGAAACCGGCAGGCCGGACTTGAGTCCTGGAGATGGGAAGTACAGTGCCTGCACTCTGAAGGAGGGGTGTTAATGTTGCAGTTTAAAAACTGTAGTGTAAAGCACCCTTCTGGCAAGACAGTGATGGAGTGAATGATGGTGAAAGTTTTTCTTTTTCGGGCCACCCTGCCTTGGTGGGAATCGGCCAGTGTGATAATAATAATAAAAAAAAATATAAAATCGATATTGTGTTGTAACGTTCCGTGATGTTTAATTCTTAGCATGTATTATACACTTTATGGTGTTGTAGACTATGTTGCTTCTTCAATCTATGTGAACAGTATTTAGATAAAGGTAGGGACGTTTTTATTGCATTTATGGATTTAGAAAAGGCATATGATAGAGTGGATAGGGGAGCAATGTGGCAGATGTTACAAGTATATGGAATAGGTGGTAAGTTATTAAATGCTGTACAGAGTTTTTATGAGGATAGTGAGGCTCAGGTTAGGGTGTGTAGAAGAGAGGGAGACTACTACTGTGCTTATGTTAGATTCTAAAGAACAATTGCAAAGGTTAGTGGATGAGTTTGAGAGTGTGTGTAAAGGTAGAAAGTTGAAAGTGAACATAGGAAAGAATAAAGTTTGAGAGTATCAAATGATTTAAATAAAGAAAAATTGGATATCAAATTGGGGAGGAGGAATATGGAAGAAGTGAATCTTTTCAGATATTTGGGAGTTGGCGTGTCAGCGGATGGATATATGGAGGATGAAGTTAATCATAGAATTGATGAAGGAAAAAGGTGAGTGGTGCGTTGAGGTATATGTGGAGAAAAAAAACGCTATCTATGGAGGCAAAGAAGGGAATGTATGAAAGTATAGTAGTACCAACACTCTTATATGGGTGTGAAGCTTGGGTTGTGAGTGCAGCAGCGAGGAGGCGGTTGGAGGCAGTGGAGATGTCCTAAGGGCAATGTGTGGTGTGAGCATTATGCAGAAAATTCGGAGAGTGGAAATTAAGAGGTGTGGAGTTAATAAAAGTGTTAGTCAGAGGGCTGAAGAGGGGTTGTTGAGGTGGTTTGGTCATTTAGAGAATGGATTAAAGTAGAATGACATGGAGAACGTATAAATCTGTAGAGGAAGGAAGGCGGGGTAGGGGTAGCCCTCGAAAAGGTTGGAGGGAGGCGATAAGGGAGGACTGTGGGTGAGGGGCCTGGACTTGCAGAAAGCGTGCGTGAGCGTGTTAGATAGGAGTGAATGGAGACGAATGGTATTTGGGACCTGACGAGCTGTTGGAGTGTGAGCAGGGTAATATTTAGTGAAGGGATTCGGGGAAACCGGTTATTTTTATATAGCCAGACTTGAGTCTTGGAAATGGGAAGTACAATGCCTGCACTCTAAAGGAGGGATTTAGGATATTGGCAGTTTTGTGGGATATGTTGTGTATCTTTATAGGTATATGCTTCTAAGCTGTTGTCTTCTGAGCACCTCTGCAAAAACAGTGATTATGTGTGAGTAAGGTGAAAGTGTTGAATGATGATGAAAGTATTTTCTTTTTGGGGATTTTCTTTCTCTTTTGGGTCACCCTGCCTCGGTTGGAGACGGCCGACTTGTTGAAAAAAAAAATCTTTCCGATACATAATCTTTGCCTGTGTGGCATCCTTGTCAATGTGACTGTAAGATGTGTATAGTAGGGAAAGAGACTTCCCGTATACTATTTTCCCTCATTTCTCTAGAACAGTGGTACCCCAAACCTTTTCAGGCTGTTGACCCCTTGGTACCCAGGCCACATCCCCAGCGCCCTCCCCCCTCACAAACATACCGATACACCTTTCTTGGTATTAGGTTTACTGCGAATTCAAAACAACAACTAATCTACCACTATAAACAAAGGTATACAGGCGTAATTGACATCCATGACATACTACTATATAGAAAGCCACTTATTATGCGGAGCATTTTGTGGAAATTAGGATGCGACGCACACCGGTCGACTAACATCCAGGTACACATTACATGATGGAGAACATAGGCAACCGGTGTAAAGAAACACACGCCGGGAATCGAACCCGGACCCATAGGTCCCTTACAACTTCCTAAATGGTTACTCATAAGTCCCTCACATATTGCATGCACCGTCCAGTTTTGCTTTTTTCATCCTCAAGGAGAGTATCTGAAAATATGTCTTCGATGATGATGAGCGTTATATTAGGCCTTTGTTCAACGTGTGGTCACCTTAACATATTTAACCTACTGAGAAAGAATTTTAACACACTTCGCCATGCACACTGTACACTGAACTTCGAAAGTATATAAGATTTACTTATCTTTAATGCACACGCAATTCATTAACTATCAATCATAACTGGGCGAGACACCTACTTACAACTGTAGCCAAATTGTGGGAGTGATCGACGGTGTTATCGCTATCACTTTGTTGATTACCTTTTTTTATCAGTCATTCCTTTTTGGTCTATTATTTAAACTAAATAATAATAATAATAATAATAAAACTATGAGTTTGGTGACGTTCTCGACTATCCCTATCCCTATCCCTGCAGAAATATCTCAACCGAGTACACAGATAGCAAGGATGCATGACAGTTACGAGGTTGGGTACAGAGGAGTGAGATCAATCTGGAATTCAAACTTTGCCTCAGTTCTCGAGAATGAAATAGACATTTGAGCTGATACAGATTCTGTAAAATGATAAACATTCATATGTTAAAAAATGCCAGGAAATATGGCAGTAGAAGTAAGTTTGTTTTAATATAGATCAATGTCGCATAATTTATGAGGTATCATATGTGAACGAGATCAAAAAAATCATCTATTATCAAAAAAATAAGAGCTTGGTAAGATCTGCTTGCCCTAAATAATTTTTTAAATCAGAATTGAGTTGCGCTCTTTATAAGAAACTTAAATTGTCATTATTATTATTTAACTATTTGCTACCACTGTCAGCTTCAGATTTATTTCTGAGTTACCAGACCTTGCCACGTGGAGGCCAGTGGTTCGTCTTAAGGTCCGCCAACCCACCTACTGTGTTTCTGATATGCTTTCCCAAGGTCCTTGTGTCCAGGAATCCATCTGTGTCCTCTCAGATATTCTCCCTTCCTCATTTCCCCAAGGTCTGCCTTAGCAACCAGTATCCTCCTCTTTCCCAGGTCCATGCGTCCAGGAGTCCATCTGTCCGCCTTCAGATATTCTCCCTTCACCACTTCCCCAAGGTAACCGCTCCTTTCCCAGGTCCATGTGTCCAGGAGTCCATCTGTGTCCCCTCAGATATTCTCCCTTTCTCATTTCCCCAAGGTATACTCTCCTTTCGCAGGTCCATGTGTCCAGGAGTCCATCTGTCCGCCTTCAGATATTCTCCCTTCACCACTTCCCAAAGGTATCCGCTCCTTTCCCAGGTCCACGTGTCCAGGAGTCCATCTGTTCGCCTTCAGATATTCTCCCTTCACCACTTCCCCAAGGTATCCGCTCCTTTCCCAGGTCCATGTGTCCAGGAGTCCATCTGTCCGCCTTCAGATATTCTCCCTTCACCATTTCCCCAAGGAATCCGCTCCTTTTCCAGGTCCATGTGTCCAGGAGTCCATCTGTCCGCCTTCAGATATTCTCCCTTCACCACTTCCCCAAGGTATCCGCTCCTTTCCCAGGTCCATGTGTCCAGGAGTCCATCTGTGTCCCCTCAGATATTCTCCCTTTCTCATTTCCCCAAGGTATCCTCTCCTTTCCCTGGTCCATGTGTCCAGGAATCCATCTCTCCCCCCTTCCCTCAGATATTCTTCATTTCGCATTTCCCCAAGGTCTACCTCAGCAACCAGTATCCTTCTCTTTCCCAGGTCCATGTGTCCAGGAGTCCATCTGTCCCCATTCAGATATTTTCCCTTGTCAACTTCCCCAAGGTCCTTGTGTCCTTTCCCAGGTCCATGTGTCCAGGAGTCCATCTGTGTCCCCTCAGATATTCTCCCTTTCTCATTTCCCCAAGGTATCCTCTCCTTTCCCAGGTCCATGTGTCCAGGAGTCCATCTGTGTCCCCTCAGATATTCTCCCTTCCTCATTTCCCCAAGGTCTGTCTCCGCAACCTGCATCCTCCTCAGATATTTTTCCTTCACCACTTCCCCAAGGTATCCTCTCCTTTCCCAGGTCCATTTTCCAGGACTCCATCCGTGGGCCCCCGGATGTCTCCCCTTCCTCACTTCTCTTAGGGTATCTTCCAGTCTCAGCTTTCTCCAGGTTATGTATCCCGAAGTCAGCTCAGCCACCCCCATTGATATTTCTAGATGAGAACGAGGCCTTGTCTAGCTGGTCTACCGTAGAGACTGTCCAGGTGGATGGAATTACAGGAGGGGACACACAGAAATCTGCGTCCTATACTTCCACCCACCAAGGCAGCCTAGACCGTAGATCAGCTAGACGGTACCAAGCTACCGTCCAGTTGGGCCACAAAGGCCTGGCCATTCAATTAAATTTTTGGAGTTCTATTTATGTTATACAGTTCATTTACTTTAAATATATATTTTTATTATTTAATTAAACAGTTTCAGTGTTTGTTGATGAGTTTTCGTGTGTTAATCTGTTTGTCCACCTCCACGAGAACTGTAGTAATTGTTGAACTTTATACTATTAGTTAGTTAGTTGTCTCATGTATTTGCCAGACTCGCAGTTGGTCACAGGCGCACAATGGAAATAAGAAATAAGTCATATTGTCTGACTTTTTAGGTTATCCTGGGTAATTTAAACATATGTTACTGTGTTCGATAATTTGTGTAACTGTATTTACGTGTTCCTGCATCTAGGAAAACTTACTGATTTTCACGCATCTTTATTTTTACACTCAGTTGCGCATTTCCGCAAGCGCAGCCTGCAGATTCACCATCATACACACACACACACACACACACACACACACTCACACACACACACACACACACACACACACACACACACACACACACACACACACACACACACACACACACACAAACACACACACACACACACACACACACACACACACACACACACACACACACACACACACACACACACACACACACACACACACACACAGGTCCCCCTGTGGCACTCACACACACGTGTACACAAGTTTGTACCCATTCATGTATGCGCTCTCCCTCACGGTTGTTGAAATTATGTTTTCTTCTCAAAATAAAATTGAAAATTTGCATGCAGGAAAGAAGGAGACCTCCTCAATGTTCGGGAATTCAGAAACTTTATTTATTTCAAAATTCTGATAGAGAGTTTTGGTTTTCGGCGTTATCAAGAAAACCTTTGTGAAAGGTGTGAAAAGTGACTAGTTTGAGACAGTTGTGGCAAGGTTAAGAAGACACTTTTATTAATTATCTTAAGAAAGATTAAGTTTAGCTAGAAATCATTCTAAACAATTTAATATGTTTCTCTCTATTCTCATATTTTCACTTACCTAACCTCTTCTAGACTATAATAAAACATTAGCCCCCCAACACACACTATGAATATTAGGGGATGAAAATAAAAAGAATTAACCGGGAATATTTAATCACCTCAGAAAAATAATTTAGGTGATCTCTCTTGCACAAAGGTCAGTTCGTTTCTGTGTTTTGCTGTTATATATAAATGACAGCGAATATTATAAAATTAATGTGTTATTATGTACTGCGATGTTTAAATGTTAGGATGTATTATACCCTCAGTGGTGTGGCACATAATTTCATCTCTTCAATCTTAATGTTTATACTACAAATAATAATTAACGTTAATGTTTAGGTGGTGTTTACGTTGTAACTGAACATTGTGTTGCTCATAGTAATTAAAAGTAGTAAACTTCCACTTATGAATAACTGCTAACACTGTTTGTTTACATAGTGGGTGGGTGGCCAGGCTGGCTTCCCTACACTACCCTACCTAACACACAACTTTATACAGATAAATACTTTTCACTTTTCCCCCCTACATTAATATATTTTTCAGTTAGGAAAACGTTCTTAAAAGTCGTAGTGATTCATAATTAACTAAAATAGTACAGAGACTTCAATCTTACGTTGCAGAAAACGCTGTGCAAAGAGTAACAAAAAAAAAAGAATCAATGAATATATCATGATAAATAGAGCATTTTAGGAGTGACAAGAACTACAAGAGAAAGTTAAGAATACAACAACTGCTATAAAGAATTAGACACGTGCAACAATAGGGTATCTTTAATTTGTAGACGTTTTGCCATCCAATTGTTTTATCAACACAGTAGAATTAGATAATGTGAAGACCAGCAAATTAAAGATACCCAGATGTTGCACATGTGTCTTACTTTCTTTGTGTCGGTATTGCATACCGTTGATATGTAACTATTATAAAGTTTAACAGTATTTATTATAATCAAACACAAAACATAAAGAGTAACACAAACAATTACAATTAGCTATTAAAATAAAAATTTTCTGAAACAATATGAAAATAATTAAAGACGATTAAATTTAGATAGTAAACAAAAGTGTAATAATTCTAAGACAGTCATTATTGCAAATGTAAAACCTCAGTGATGATCATTAATTTGTTACGAGTTATGGCAGTTTCCTCAACAAAACAATTAACTAAACATGTTGAATGTGGATGCAAGATGTGGCGAGAATTTATATATATATATACATATAAATCATTGGAAGCAGTGCGATTCCAGGTGGACATGATCAGTCAGACGGATGACATTAGTTGTAGTCGTAGTAATGATAATAGTAGTAGTAGTAGTGGTAATGATAATAGTAGTAGTAGTAATGATAAAAATAGTAATAGTAATAATATTAGTAGTAATGATAGTAGTAGTACTAGTAATGACAACAGTAGTAGTAATGACAACAGTAGTAGTAGTAGTAATGATAATAATAGTTGTAGTAATAATACTAGTAGTAATCATAATAGCGTAATGATGATGATAGTACTAGCATCAATGATAGTAGTAATATTGATTATGATAGTCGTATTAATAATAATAGTAGCAGTAGTACTAATGGCGTTAATAGTAGTATTAATAATGATAATACTAGTAAGAGAAGCAATGATGATGGTAGTACTAGTAGTAACGCTAGTAGTAGTAATGATAATGGTAATACTAGTAGATGATGATGATGGTAATACTAGTAGTAATGGTAACAGTAGTGATGATAATAATAATAACAGTAGCAGGAATGATGAGAGTAATAACGATAGTTTTATTAGTGCGAATAACAGCAATAGATTTCTATAATAATAATAATAATAATAATAATAATAATAATAATAATAATAATAATAATAATAATAATCTTTATCTCTACAAGACCATGATACAATTTATACATACCTAGCTGACATCAGTGACATGCTATATACAAAGCCCCTGGTTTTGCAGAACATTTCAGGCAACTTATGTTAATTTTGTCCCCAGAATGCGACCCACACCAGTTGGTTAACACCCAGGTACCTACATGCTGGTAAGTGATCATGGACAGCAGGTGTCTTAAGGAAGCACTTCCAATATTTCCACCGTACCGGAGATCGAACCAAGGACCTCCAACGTATGAGCTGAGTGCTCTACCAATCTAGCTACTAGACACCGTAAAGGAAGCTAGCAAAGTTTTGCCCACTGTTCAATCTCCTGAACTCCACAGTAAGACTCAAATGCTTATTGCAGTTTTTCTGTTACACTGATAAAATAATATTGTAGACTAACCCCACTTCTACTGCTACTACAGCTACCACTCCATTACTTCTACTGTTACTGCTACCATTACTATTGCCTCCTATCACCTTTCACTCCCCTTTCTATCTCTTGTGCCACTAAAACTAATCTCCCCACTTTCTACGACCGCTACTACTTGTTCCACTACATCTACCTTACCGCTACAACTTCTTTTTCTTCCTCTCTTGGTCCCGTCCCTGTCCCCCTCGCCTATATGTATACTGACTTCCTCACTCTTTTCTTTTAGTGTGACTTCGTAAATGGTCCAAGTCAGATCGAAACGTAGTCGTAATTTTCTCTCTCCTATGTGCGGGTTATTTGAGTATACTAAAGTGGAAAGATGGTAAGGTGATAGCGAGGGACTACATTTACAATGGCCAACGCCTACATCCGCTGAAGGTAATAGAGATGGAGCTTCCAGTTTCACTGAGTCCCAGGAGACCAACAACACAGGGGCCGGGAAGCATGCTACATTCCAACAGGATCGGAAACTCTAGGATAATAAGGAAAGTGCCCACTTAAGTTCCTGAAAGACGTGACAAACTTAGTTGGAGAGAGACAGAGAGAGAGAGGAAGTCTGTGCCAGTGTATATAGGATGAGAGGAAGAGCAAAACGAGAGACGAGCGAGAGAGAAAGAGAGAAAGAGAGAGAGAGAGAGAGAGAGAGAGAGAGACAGCGTGAAACAAGCTTTTATGCCACAAGACGGGCAGAAAGCAGCAACTTCACTCTGGCTGTACCCTTCTCCAGAACATCACTCCATCTGAGATCATACATACCCAGGATGACTCGAGTATGGAACACATTCGTACAGCATAATGATGTCAACGAGATAACGTCAGTTGATCAAATGAAAATGCTGGCCCACAGATGGCTCCAACTTCATCCTGTTCCCTACTTGTATGTCTCATAACAATAAAAATGCTTTCAAATGAGCTGATGTAGGTAACAGCTCTTAGCTTGCCAATAAAGTTAGGAATCCTTAACCTGTAAATAGCTGTCAATAAAGCTAGGGATCCTTAACCTTGTCAAACCCTGTTTAAAAAAAAAAAAAAAAAAAAAAAAAAAAAAAGAGAGAGAGAGAGAGAGAGAGAGGAACCACTCCCCGCCACCCCCGTCCAGCCATAATGACAGAAGCATATACGCGAGCCAGCCACACTGCAGCCCTGGCGAATATGATTACGTTGCCGCCTAAGCTGAACCTCCTGGGAATAAAATCCAAGATTACGTTGGGAATACGGGAATATTAGAGTCTTCCGGTGTTGCTGGTGCGATATAATGAAGACTTTTATATCAGACTAGGAGAGAAAATTCTTGCGAGGAAAATGACTTCGAAAAAAAGAAATCTAGCAATAATTTTTGTTCTTATTCCTAAAACGAATTTGTAAAATAAACAAGAAGTGTTTAAGTGTTATGAGGTAATGAAGAGGGTATCAATACAGAAGGAACAGACTAATGGATGAAATTTAACAGAAGGGAGGTTGGTCTTGGGTGCAGTCTTGTGGATGCTGCTGGTCTGTGTCGCTCTGCCTGGCAAAGATGCTGCAGGCAAAGTTTACTCTCCATCATACCAAGATCTTTGGATGAGTTACTTTAATTAGTTTTCCTCGCATTCCTGGGATGACTACCAGTGGTTGTCTGGGTTCTTGTTCCTGTTGTTCTTGTCCTTGTTGTTGTTTTCCTTGTTTTTCTTCTTTCTCCTCCACCTCCTCCTATTCCTTCTCTTCCTTCTTCTTCATCTTCTTACTATTCTTCTTGTTCTCCTTCTTCATCTTCGTCGTCTTATTATTGTTGTTGTTATTATTTATTGTTGTTGTTGTTTTCCTTATTATTGTTTTCCTTGGTGTTGTTCTTCCAGGAATTGAGCCTAAAAGATTCCCATTCCCAAAATGCCAAGTGCCTCCTACAGGTTTAGCGATCCCTCTCCTTGATTACAATAATGATACTCGAGAGAGTACTTTTTTCAGTACTTTATTTTGCATTTTTGTACTAATCGTGTACTTTTTTAATGTATTTATTCAGTTTTCGTTTCGGCATACAAAAAAAAAATTACAAAAACAAAAAATACCGAAAACAAATTATCTTACAGAAGTAAAATAAATTTCTTAAGAGTTGATATTTTTTTTATATAGAATCAACTCACACCTTTCTTATTATCTTAATTTTTATCTACTTTCTGCTCAGGTAGATCTGTTTGTGACTTGGTAAAACACACTGTGTGGGCGAAACGTTGTCAATAAAGGATCGCATTATACATCATCTGTCTATTTTTCCATCTACGAGGTGCTGGGTCACATCTTTGCAAATATCTTAAATATAGATTAGCAGACTTATCTAAATTTAATACTCATTTGCCTATGATCACTGTTGAATACTGAATAGATCTGAAGCTTTCTCTCTAACCGGTTAAATGTACTACAGTTTGCAATGATAAACTTTTAGAAATTTCTTTCAGTTTTTGATGTGTTTTCTGCCGATATTTGACAAACTCGTATTTTTTTTTTTTTTTTCAGACTTTCCGAATATTGGCCGAAGTCGTTAGTAATTTTAAAAATTTCGTTGTTTACCTTCATCTTTAAAGGCCTGAACCAAAAATGGTAAGTTAATAATTTATATATTTTTCAAGCAAATTCTAAACTTTTCTTATTTCTTTTGAGAGAGAAGAAAACTCAAAATTTTATAATTATATGAAAAACGAATTTAAACGTTCTATCCCCGTCTCGTTAAAGTTATATTGTTTATGCTTACCCACATTAAAGTTATTATATTACATTCAAAGTAATAAATTAGACACATGTGCAACACTTGGGTATCTCTAATGAGGAAACGTTTCGCCACACAGAGGCTTCATCAGTCCATACAAAGGAGAACGGTGAAGAACAGGAGTAGTTTGAGGTAATCAGTCCCTCAGCCTTGAGACGATGTGGTCAGCCCATCAATCTTGAAAAGAATACAGCATGCTTATCAACGTGTCGGTTCTCTGAACCATTCATCTACATCCAAAGTAATATTGTGTTCTCTCGTTATGTGTATGAAAAGGCAATGCAAAGAACAATTTACAGGACACTTTTCAGAACAAACATTTAATGTTACACCTGTTCGATCAGTCAGTGTTTACACTCCTTAACAATGTGAGAAAAAATGTGTTCTACACTCCCACTAATTTACAAAACTATTATCGCATCAAATCGAATCAAACTTCATCATTTGAGGGGGACGTTGAGAGCTGTGAACCCCAAACACAGCATTTCCTCAGAGAGGAACTTAACTCTTCAAATGCAGCAACCCCATGAAACACTGGCCATATATGATATTACAACACAAGTGTTGAAATATCAGTATATACAAGCAGATGTAATTGTTGGGGAGGACACACAGAAATAAATCTGTGCCCAGTAAATACGACCACCCGGACAGGCTAGAATCCTAGTCCAGACAGAAGAGAAGAACTCCTCTACCTAAACTACCATGGAGAGGCTACTTATTGTTTTTTAATTCGTCTATTTAAATGTCATAGATTTTCATGTTCTTATTTGAGTTTTTCTGCATTTTCTTCCATATGAAAGTGTTATCTCTATATTTCTATGTGTAACTGCATTACCTCTGCATCTAATTATAATGTTTTTGTGTTAAACTTTGTATTCTTCATATCGTTGTTATTATGCATGAGAGTAACATTTAAATCTCTGATACTGCTTTGCAATATGATCTTTGTATGTTTAGCGTTACTATGTATAAGCGTAACATATATATCTCTGGTATTACTGCATATAACCCAGTGATTTTTGTATCTGATAGCACAAGCAAAGGTTTTCTGATAGTCTTGGTAAGTGCTGTCTCTTTATCTGTTTCTTTATTCAAGAGTTTCTCGTATAATAACGTGGCAGATTAAAATTATAGGAAGTTGTAGACAGAAATTCTAATTGTTTACCAGCTGTTATGTTGAATCCACTTTTCACTAGCTACTTTATACAATATTTTCACATCACTTATCAAGTAACCAGCCTTAATCTAAACCACCTACCTTGACACTTTGTTAAACTTTGAGACACTGTACCATGTACATTTATCTGTATATGTATTCTCCTGTACTGTCTCTGTCTCTGTCTCTCTCTGTCTCTCTCTCTCTCTCTCTCCCCTTCACAAATGTGAGCCTCTAGCTAGCTACCTCAATCCCTCCCTAGGACCTTGTGTCTAGGAAGCCATCCGTCTGCCTACTGGATGTCTTGCCGTCCCCACATTATGGAGGTCCCAGGCGATCTTGCTAGATTGAAATTGTCTTTTGTAACTACGGTCGAGACTTTCCGGGTGAAAGAATTTCAGAACGAGACACAGAAATAATCTGTGTCCTGTAATTACACCTTCTAAGACAGCCATGAACGTAGACCAAGACACCCAGATATCGACATTCAATGGAAATTTTAGTCCTACTTATGTTACAATAAGTATCTATATATTTATTTTCAATTATGTAGCAGAATAAGCCTATGTATGAACGTTGTATTGTGTGTAAATTGACCGATTCTTAATCTAATTGTCCACCTCCGTGAAAATTGTAATAAATATTACTTTTTCTTTTGCTCTCATCTTTTGCGATTACAAAACATGCACAGCTCCATAAATGCGTGCATAAAAAAAAAAAACTTTCAGGGATAAAAATAAGAGATAGCTGCTCGGGAGACGCGATCACCTGACAAAAAGCATTTTGGAGGTCGCTGCTACTACCTGGCAAGTACCACTCTTGTTAATGTCTCTGATAATATGTTGTGATAAACGGTGATGTAGATATATTACCATCTATCGAAAAATGAATTAGGAGACTATATTTCAGTACGCTATGAAATATGCGAGAGAAGAGGAAATGTTGAATGAAGATGATCATTTGCTAGCGGAATTTCATTCTTGGGAGAAGTAATAATGAGATCAATGAGGAGTGTTGCAACGAAATATAACATGAAATGAATGTGAAGGAAAGGAGTGAAAGAAGCGTGTGTGTGAAGGCATGATTGCGTATGAAAAAAAGCTGAGTATGAAGGAAGTGGATGTGATGAAATTTAGTAAGAATGCAGAAGGGAGGTGAGTAAGAAGGAAATGAGAAAGATGGAAGTGTATTTAATGAATGTGAATATTAAAAGAGTGAAAATAAATGAGGAGAATATGAAAAACTGAGAGTTCGAAGTATGTAAATATACATGAAGAAAGAAAGAAATGAATGAACCGAGGCAATACGTAGGTTAAAAATTTGAAACTTTGAGTAAATTAAGATTAATATGTGTGACGCGTAAGTGTCTCAATCTTCAACTTGTCGGTTTTTTTTAAACTATTCATCGCAACTGTCAGACACTGCAACGTCATGGGATCTTGATACAAAGAATTCTTCAACACTTGTCCAACCTTTGAACGAAGACCTACTTCGACTAGTGGATGGTATCACTACGACCCCACCTCCTCCTGCTTCGCCTCACCTCACTACAGTATATAAGCCACGTCTACGGACCTATGCTGTACATTCTACAAGACTGATGCATTGAACACGTCGACTCCAGGCTGAGGGACTGATTACCTCAAACTCCTCTTCTACTTACATCTTTCTGCTTTATATTGGACTGATGAAGCCACTGTGTGGCGAAACGTTTCCTGAACAATGATTTCCATATGTTGCATAAGTGTTTCAATCTTCAACAGGACTGGAGGGAACAATTTACCATACATGTTAATATAAACAGATCATGGAAATAACAATGTAGGGAACAATGTACTCTGTATGATACCCTTTTGCTCATGGTAAGAAGAACGAAGGGAACAATAGCGCCATGCTTAGATCATGGTATGGAGAAAGGAGTATAACAATATTCTAAGCATGGTACAATGCATGGATGGAACAATGGTTCTATGCTCTGTGCTCTAGTAGAAATAGATGGATCAATTGATCAAGCAGTGTATGATGTTTACTTGGAACAATGAGCAATGCATGGTACCGTACATAGCTCATAATAACTGTAGTAGAGGGAACAATGAACAGTGCATGGTACCATAGTTCATCATAACAAGAAAAAAGGGAACAATAAGCAACGCATGATACCATACATAGATCAAAACAGGAAAAATGAAATAAACAATGCATGGTACCATGAGTGCATCATAATAACAATACTAGAGGGAACAATGAACAATACATGGTACTATACATGCATCATAATAACAGCAGTAGAGCGAACAATGAACAATGCATGGTACCATGTACAGAACAGAGTACAAATGAGATATATAATGAGCACATATTAATGTGTCCTGTGATAAATCATTACATTTTTTGCTAGTCTAGTTAGTGACGATTAAGGATAATATGCAATTAAGAGGCCAGAAGTCATACTAATCATGCGGGAATGCTAATGAGGAGCCGCTATACCGAGGTTAGTCCAGCAGTCAGTCGTTATAGCGAGGTTCTAACTTCAATTTTACTGATTAAATCTTTTTTTTATTTGAAGCTTTGAAGGTTTGCCTGAGGGAGGAGGTGATGGAGGTGATGGAGGAGGTGATGAAGGAGGTGATGGAGGAGGTGGCGGAGGAGGTGACGGAAGAGGTGATGAAGGTGATGGAGGTGGTGATGGAGGAGGCGACGGAGGAGGTGATGAAGGTGATGGAGGAGGTGATGAAGGTAATGGAGGTGGTGATGGAGGAGGTGATGAAGGTGATGGAGGAAGCGAAGGAGGAGGTGATAAAGGTGATGGAGGAAGCGAAGGAGGAGGTGATGAAGGTGATGGAGGAGGCGAAGGAGGAGGTGATGAAGGCGATGGAGGAGGCTAAGGAGGTGATGAAGGTGATGGAGGAGGTGATGAAGGTGATGGAGGAGGTGATGAAGGTGATGGAGGAGGCGATGGAGGAGGTGATGGTGATGGAGGAGGCGAAGGAGGAGGTGATGAGGTGATGGTGATGATGAAGGTGATGGAGGAGGCGAAGGAGGATGGTGATGGAGGAGGCGATGATGAAGGATGGAGGAGGCTAAGGAGGTGATGAAGGTGATGGAGGAGGTGATGAAGGTGATGGAGGAGGTGATGAAGGTGATGGAGGAGGCGATGGAGGAGGTGATGAAGGTGATGGAGGAGGCGAAGGAGGAGGTGATGAAGGTGATGGAGGAGGCGAAGGAGGTGATGGAGGAAGCGAAGGAGGAGGTGATGAGGTGATGGAGGAGGCGAAGGAGGAGGTGATGAAGGTGATGGAGGAGGCGATGGAGGAGGTGATGAAGGTGATGGAGGAGGCGAAGGAGGAGGTGATGAAGGTGATGGAGGAGGCGAAGGAGGTGATGGAGGAAGCGAAGGAGGAGGTGATGAGGTGATGCAGGAGGCGAAGGATGAGATGATGGAGGAAGCGAAGGAGGTGATGAAGGTGATGGAAGAGGCGACGAAGGTGATGAAGGTGATGGAGGAGGCGATGGAGAAGGTGACGGAGGAGATTATGAAGGTAGTGATGAAGGAGGTGATGAAGGAGATGATGGAGGTGGTGATACAGGAGGGGGAGGAGCGAAATGTTGTCACAATAAAATGCCACACTATTGCCTCTGTGGCCATTTACCTAACATTTTGTCGGTAATTCTGCCATTTTTACCATCAAATTGTCTTAATTATTTTTATCCAAAACCAATTATTTCACAACCTGCAGGAGATAAACACTTTTATTCAATTTAGATCAAAATCCTTGGATTAGAATTAACCTAATAACATAGAAGTAATAAGAATGATCTGTATTAACCCAAAAAAGATGTAGATGAATAAAAATCAAAATTCCATACTTTTCGGCATATAAGGCGCAACTTTTTCCTACAAAAAGATTTGAAAAATCACTCTGCGCCTTATATACTCAAGGTCAGGGTCAAGGGTTAGGCTTTGGATTACTCTTTATTGTATAGTAAGGGGGTAATTAGCCCTTGATTATGATTACTATTTACCGTTACGATACTTCCGACGTGCGTCTTATATGCCGGAAAATACTATACTGATGACAACCACAATGGTATTAGTGAACATTAACATTGATCTACTACCAAAATGCAGCGGAAATAAAACTAGTCATTCTTTACTAATTGTAGGTCACTTAATATGGATATTCTGTTTAAAACTACAAATTTATTCCATTCGTAAAGAAATATACTGAGGCCGGTTACTGTTACATAAGAACATAAGAAAGAAGGACACTGCAACAGGCCTACTGACCCATGCAAAGCAGATCCATGTCACTCCCCGTCTTAGGCCAATGACCCACCTAGTAGGTCCCTTCCACTCAAGGAAGGAGCACGGCATCAGACCTAGTAGCACATGCTAGTCAGGTCCAACTCACACCCACCCACACCCACTCATGTATTTATCTAACCACTTAGGAGGGAAAGGAGGAGGGTAAATATAATTACACAACGTGTGCGTGAAATGTTAAATAATTACACAATGTGTAAGTGTTTAAAAAGATACTTGCAATTTCCACTATTTCTCATCTGCACCTATTTTCTTTTTGAAGTTTCGTCTTATTTGGGAGGAAACTGGGGACAGACTTGTGCTGAATGGACCACCAATAGTGCAACTTACTTTGATTTGGGCATTGTTTGTTTGATATTAAACGGCCTTATCAAAGATTTAGAACTACCGCAGAGGAATAACGAATTGTTGGGTTCCAGACTGCAGCAGTGAAAGCTGCTCATTGATGATGCTGGTGTAAAGTAAAAGGACACAAGTGCAACTAATGTGCCATTTTATTGTGACAACCTTTCGCTCTGTCAAGCCGCAACGGCTTGACAAAGCTCCTGGGGAGCGAAACGTTGCCACAAGAAAATGTCACATTAGTTGCATTTGTGTCCTTTTACTTTGCATATTGTCGGTATTTGTACCAACATAAATACGATGATGGTTTTGTATGTTTCTTGACCGTCAAAAAGATTTCATGCCATTCCTCGTTATAGAAGGCGATCTTGTAGCCTGAAGCTCCATCGATGGTCTGCTAGCAGCACTAAATATTATTCATAATCGTGATCAGTGAAGACTGTCCACTGATTCATCTTCTAAATGCTACTTTGTTGCATGTTAACAACTTGTTGCCGTCAATTCCAGTTGGTTATGCAACATATATGAAGGAAGCATGCGAAAGCATAAATTACATTTTGAACTGCATAAACTTCAACAAACATCAGTGGCAGCTTTGTGACTACTTGTACTGCACAAATTTGGGCTGTGTGACTGGGATATCCAGACGAGGACTTCTCATTACATCGAGAAGGACTGGCTGCTCCGACACTCATTGGTGCCTGGAACAAAAAATGTTCAGTATCCTTCACCTGAAGACTCGAGCAGGATTTTGATACCACCCTTACACGCTTAAGGTTATGAGTAAAACGTGTCACCATTTAAGTAACTCGGTGGTAAATCCTCGAGGCTAAAGGCAGGAAAATTCAATGGAGGTAAATTTGTTGGTTCGCAGGTTCGTGACCTTCTTAGAGATGAGAAGCCATACTGTATCCTACTCGGAGAGGAGAAAAATGTGTGGAATTCTTTATGGTTAGTTGCAACCAATTTTCTGGGAAATTTCAAAACTGACAACTACAAAGAGAAAGTGGAAAACCTGCCGTTGTCTTGTCAACAAATGAGCTACAATATGCATTTGAAGACACGCTTTTCTCCATTCGTACTTAGATATTTTTCCTGTCAACTGCAGAGCAGTCAACGATGAAAACGGTGAACGTTTCCGGCAGGGCATGTCAGTCATGCAGGAACTCTACGAGAAGGAACATGGAGTCCATCATTATCATATTACTGCTCAACAATAATAAGAAATACCCCAGATGTGTTCACTGTGACAGGTAACGTGCTAATTGTGTTCACTAGAAGAGATGACGTAGATGGAGCTGTCCTCTGTAGAGCAGGTGACTTTCAAGATATTCTGTTCACTATATTAGGTAATATGTAAATTGTTTTCATTACAGCAGGTAACATGCATCTTGTTTTTCACTACACCAGGTAACATGCATCTTGTTTTTCACTACACCAGGTAACATGCATCTTGTTTTTCACTACACCAGGTAACATGCATCTTGTTTTTCACTACACCAGGTAACATGCATCTTGTTTTTCACTACACCAGGTAACATGCATCTTGTATTTCACTACAGCAGGTAACATGCATCTTGTATTTCACTACAGCAGGTAACATGCATCTTGTATTTCACTATAGCAGGTAACATGCATCTTGTATTTCACTACAGCAGGTAACATGCATCCTGTATTTCACTACAGCAGGTAACATGCATCCTGTATTTCACTACAGCAGGTAACATGCATCTTGTATTTCACTACAGCAGGTAACATGCATCTTGTATTTCACTACAGCAGGTAACATGCATCTTGTATTTCACTACAGCAGGTAACATGCATCTTGTATTTCACTACAGCAGGTAACATGCATCTTGTATTTCACTACAGCAGGTAACATGCATCTTGTATTTCACTACAGCAGGTAACATGCATCTTGTATTTCACTACAGCAGGTAACATGCATCTTGTACTTCACTACAACAGGGAACATGCATCTAGTTTTTACTACAACAGGTAACATGCATCTTGTATTTCACTACAGCAGGTAACATGCATCTTGTATTTCACTACAGCAGGTAACATGCATCTTGTATTTCACTACAACAGGGAACATGCATCTAGTTTTTACTACAACAGGTAACATGCATCTTGTATTTCACTGCAGCAGGTAACATGCATCTTGTATTTCACTACAGCAGGTAACATGCATCTTGTATTTCACTACAACAGGTAACATGCATCTTGTATTTCACTACAGCAGGTAACATGCATCTTGTATTTCACTACAACAGGGAACATGCATCTAGTTTTTACTACAACAGGTAACATGCATCTTGTTTTTCACTACACCAGGTAACATGCATCTTGTTTTTCACTACACCAGGTAACATGCATCTTGTTTTTCACTACACCAGGTAACATGCATCTTGTTTTTCACTACACCAGGTAACATGCATCTTGTATTTCACTACAACAGGGAACATGCATCTAGTTTTTACTACAACAGGTACCATGCATCTTGTTTTTACTACAACAGGTAACATGCATCTAGTTTTTACTACAATAGGTAACATGCATCTTGTTTTCACTACAACAGGTAACATGCATCTAGTTTTTACTACAACAGGTAACATGCATCTAGTTTTTACTACAACAGGTAACATGCATCTAGTTTTTACTACAACAGGTAACATGCATCTAGTTTTTACTACAACAGGTAACATGCATCTAGTTTTTACTACAACAGGTAACATGCATCTAGTTTTTACTACAACAGGTAACATGCATCTAGTTTTTACTACAACAGATAACATGCATCTTGTTTTTACTACAACAGGTAACATGCATCTTGTTTTTTACTACAGCAGGTAACGTCCTTGTTGTTGTTGTTCATTGCGATCGGAGAGTGTTTGTTGTTATTCTGTTGACTAGAGTAGGTGACGTGCTTCATTATGTCATCATTGGAGCAGATAACATTCTTTTTGTGTTTACTAGAGCGAGTGAAATGTTTATTTGTCGTCTTCACTACAGCAAGGGATGTGCATATTATGCTCATTTGAGCAACTGAAGTGCTTGGTGCTATATTCTCTGGACCATGTGACGTGCTTGGAATGGCATTCAAGTGGGCAGGTTACGTGCTTGGTGTTATGTTTACCACTGGTGACGTGTTTGTTGTTTTGAGTACACCAGGTAACGCGTTAAACTCAGCAGGTGTTGCTTAGCGTAGTTCAGTATAGCAGATGACGTGCTTGGTTTTGTGTTGAGTACATCAGGTGTCGTGCTTGGTGTAGTGTTGACTACATCAGGTGTCGTGCTTGGTGTAGTGTTGACTACATCAGGTGACGTGCTTGGTGTAGTGACTCTCTCTGGCCACCAAATTATTCAGTCGTCTCTTCCGGAAACCAGTTCTCTCGAACGCTAATTGAATTCCATGCTTGTGACTCCTCGCTTGTGGAAGCGTATTCTCCTATTTGTGGTTGCAGGGGTCGATTCATACATCCTGGCCCCGCCTCTTCACTGATCGCTACTAGGTCCTCTCTCTCCCTGCTCCATGAGCTTTATCAAACTTTGTCTTAAAAGTATGTATGATTCCTTCCATTTATACGTCACTTCCCAGACTATTCCACTTCCTGACAACTCTAGAAATGCTTCCTAACATCTTTTAGACTCATCTGAATCTTCAACTTCCAATTGTGACATCTTGTTTCTGTCTCCCATCTCAGGAACATACCGTCTGTGTCCACTTTGTCAATTCCTCGCAGTATTTTGTATGTCGTTACCATGTCTCCCCTAACCTTCCTGTTCTCCAGTGTCGTCAGGCCTATTTCTCTTACCCTTTCTTCACAGGACATTCACCTTAGCCCTGGAACTAGTTTTGTTGCAAACCTTTTCACTTTCTCTAATTTTTTGACGTGTTTGACCAGGTGTTTGTTCCAAACTGGTGCTGCATACTCCAGTATGAGCCTGACGTACACGGTGTACAGAGTCTTGAACGATTCCTTACTGAGGTATCAGAACGCTATTCTCAGGTTTGCCAGGCGCCCGTACGCTGCAGAAGTTATCTGGTTGATGTGCGCCTCAGATGTGCTCGGTATTATACACACCCCAAGATCGTTTTCCTTGAGTGAGGTTTGCAGTCTTTGGCCACCTAGCCTATACTCTGCGGTCTTCTTTCCAATACCCGATGTTCATTACTTTGTATTTGGCGGAGTTAAATTCGAGAAGCCAGTTGCTGGACTAGTCTTCCAGCCTGTTCAAGTCTCTCTGTAGTCTTTCCTGATCCTCATTCTGCTTAATTTCCCCCATTAACTTCACATCATCTGCAAACAGCGACATTTCTAAGTGCATCCCTTCCGTCATGTCATTCACATATACCAAAAATAGCAGTGATCCTAAGACCCCTGTAGAAAACCGCTCGTCACAGGCGCCCACTCTGACAACTCGTCACGTAGCATGGCAAGTGTGTGCGTGTGTGTACTCACCTAGTTGTGGTTGAAGGGGTCAAGCCACAGCTCCTGGCCCCGAGTGTGTGTGTGTGTGTGTGTGTGTGTGTGTGTGTGTGTGTATGTGTGTGTGTGTGTGTCCAAAGAAGGCATTTACACAAGAATCAAAAGAGCAGACGGATACTTTATCTATATATTCAATGAGAACAAGAAATATAAAAAGTAAATAAAATTCAAAAGAGATTACGAAGATAAAGTCACTTGAGATTCAAAGAATAACCCAAAATAAGTTTCTTTCAGGTACATAGGAATAAGATTAGGGACAAGACAACCCACTTAAAGTCGCTCAGGTCAGCTTACTGTCAGTAACAAGAAATGTGTACAATTTTCAACACTTATTTCCTCTCAGTTTTTACGCAGGAAAATACTAGAAAAACTCCGTAAATAAAAAAAAATTATAGAGGTGAGGACGATAACAAGTTAAGCATGATCAAAGTCATTAGTAACATGGTTCTCAGACAAATAAACAGGTTAAAACTAAACAGATCCCCAGGCCGAGAACTGTTCTCTAGGGTTATAAAGGAATGCAAGGAGGAACTTAGCAAACCATTAGTTTACTAAGTTTCTCCTTACAACGATGCCATCAATTTTTCCACAATGTTTTCAACATAGTGGAAAAATTGATGGCATCGGTAATTGCCGAGGCTATTTGAAGCCACAATGAAAGACAAATTGATCCATGACTCTCAGCACGGTTTTGTGAAGGGGCGTTCCTACTTTACGACATTACTTTTTTTTCACTAAGGTATTTGAGGAAATAGATCATGTTAATGAATATGGTATTGTGTTATACAATATTCATATTTTTGTGATATTATGATATTGTGTACTTGGACTTCATTAAGGCTCTTGATAGAGCTCCACACCGGAGATTGTTGAGGAAGATTGAGGCACAAGGAATAGGAGATTTTTTCCTGGATAGAGTAGCTGACAGGCAGGCAACAGGGATTTTTGTATAAATGGAGAGAAATCAGAGTGGGAGAGCGTCACAAACGGTGCTCCACAGGGGTCAGTGTTGGGACTTCTGTTAATAATATACTCAAACGACATACGTGAGGGAATAAATAGCAATATAAGCAAGTGTGCCGATGACACGAAAATAGGCCGTCAATTATTTCTGACGAGGACACTAGAACTCAACATGATGATCTGAATAAATTGATACAGAGGGCGGAGAGGTAGCAGATGCAGTTTATTTTACATAAATACAACGTTCTAAGCATTACAAAAGAAAATAACTGTCACTAATAAATTTATTAATGTAGATCCGAATCACTCTGAATGCGAAAAAAGATTTATGGACTTTGGTTAGAATAATCTAAAGCATGGGCAGCAGTACGTATACCTGGAGAATACTTGGAGAGGGGTCAGTGCCCCCGCGGCCAGTTTGTGACCAGGCCTCGTGGTGGATCAGGGCCCGATCAACCAGGCTGTTGCTGCTGGCGGCACATAGACTGACGTACGAACCACAGCCCGACTGGTAAGGTACTGATTTTAGGTGCCTTTCCAGCGCGTTCTTGAAGACAGCCAAGGGTCTATTGGTAATCCCCCTTATGTATTCTGGGAGGCAGTTGGAGAATCTTGTACCCCTTACTATTATTGAGTTGTATCTTAGCGTGCTCGTGGCAATCCTGCTTTTTACTGGGGGAAGTTGCACCGCTTGCCGAGTCATTGGTTTTCGTAGGGAGTGATTTTCGTGTGCAAATTTGGTACTAATCTCTCTAGAATTTTCCAGGTATTTATTATGATGTATCTTTCCCGCCTGCATTCCAGGGAGTACAAGTCAAGGAACTTCAACCATTCCCAGTAGTTTAGGCGTTTTATTATTCATATGAAGGCTCTCTGTACACTCTCCAGGTTAGCAATTTCACCTGCCTTGCAAGACGTGATTAGTATACAGCAATATTCTAGCCTAGAGAGAACAAGCGATTTGAAGAGAATCGTCATGGGCTTGGCGTCCCTAGTTTGAAGGTTCTCATTTTTCTAGCAGATGTAGCGAATACATTGTTGTATCGAATTAGTTTTTCGCTCTATTGTGTGGTTGGAATTTGTTTTATACTCTGATATAATTTTAATTTCCTCAAGTTCTCAATATCGGAGTAATTAAAATTTCTTTTCATTGAACTTTTTGTTTTCTGCGGCCTAGTTAAACATTTGGTTGATGTTTGCTTGGAGTCTTGCAGTGTCTTCGATGGAGGACACTGTCATGCAAACTTGGGTGTCATCCGAGAAAGGAAGACACGGTGCTGTGGCTTACATCTCTGTTTATGTCAGATATGAGGATGAGGAACAGGATGGAAGCGAATACTGTGCCTTTCGGAACAGAGCTTTTCACTGTGGCCGCCTCAGACTTTATTCTGTTTAATATTACTCTTTGTGTTCTATTTGTTAGGAAGCTATAGATCCATCTACCAATTTTTCCTGTTATTCCTTTTCCACGCATTTTGTGCGCCATTACATTATGGTCACACTTGGCGAAGGCTTTCTTAAAGTCTGTGTATACTACATCTGCATTTTGCTCGTCTTCTAGAACATACAAGACCTTGTCACAGTGATCCAATAGTTGGGACAAGCAGAAGCGACCTGCTCTAAACCCATATTTCCCTGGGTTGTGTAGCTGATGGGTATCTAGATGGGTAGCATTTTTGCTTCTTAGAACCCTTTCAAAGAATTTTATATGAGACATTAGCGTTATTGGTCTGTAATTCTTTGCAATTGCTTTACTGCCCCCTTTGTGGAATGGGGCTACATCTGGTGTTTTAAGTGACTGAGAGATGACTCCTGTGTCCATGTCCCTTTTTCATAGAATGCTAAAGGCATTTCCAGATTAACACAGAGTTCCGCGAGTCCGGGCCTGGGGCAGAGTGCATGGGCATATCATTTATTACCTTTTCCAATGATGTTTGAATTGACCAAATTCTGAGTTTCGTTCTTAAAAAAATGATTTAGTTTGTCGACTCTTAGTCTGGTTAGCAGCTTATTAAACACCGAGTCAAACTGGGACTTTAGCATCTCACTCATTTCCTTGCTGTCAACTATGTAAGTCCCATCTCGTCTAAGCAGGGGTCCAATATTGGATGTTGTTTTCGCCTTCGATTTGGCATAGGAAAGGAAGTATTTTGGGATTCCTTCAGTTTCAAGTATGGCTTACAGTTCTTCCTAAGTTTCATGTCTTCTGTATGATTCCTTAAGCTTATGTTCGATATTTGCTATTTCTCTGCCCAGTGTAAGCGTAAACAATAAAGGAAAAAGAATTCTTGGCTTCGTATGAAGAGGTATAAAAAGCAGGAGTCTTAAGGTAGTTCTTCAACTCTAGATTTCGTTGATTAAGCCTCATTTAGATTATGCTGCACAGATCTGGTCACCGTACTACACAATGGATATATACATGCGCTGGAAAACGTGCAGAAGATGACAAAGTTGATCCCATGTAACAAAATTTTTTCCTGTGAGGACAGACTGAGAGCACTGAACCTAGACTCTCTTAGAAAGACGTAGAGTTTGAGGTGTATAACAGAAATAATGAGGATGTAAATAACGTCATAAAATAAATTAACCAAGATTGGACACGCAGAAATAGGTTCGAGTTAGAAAATCTTAGATTTAGAAAGAATATAGGAGAGAACTGGTCTGGTAACAGAGTTGTGGATGAGTCGAACAAAACTCATGAGTAATGTTAGTGAAACGAAAACCTTGTGTACCTTTAAAAATAGCTTAGAAAAGTACATGAGTTTAAGCTGGACCTGCCTAGCATGTGCCGGTATATCTGCTGCAATGCTCCTTCCCTAGATTGTTTCAGTCGTTGAGCGATCCGAGAAAGGTATCCCCATATTGCATAACCTCTCTCTCCTGGACATCAATGCAGGAGAAAGGAATAGTACAGAGTGCGGCAGAAGTTTGCAATATTATTTAGTAATAACACTGAAAATGTGAAGTAAATCTAAAGAGGCATTCAAACGTTGTTACATCAACACTAATATTAGACTTTTCAATAAATTTCCAATTTGTACTATACATATAGCCAAAAAAATTAATTCAAATTCGGTTTAAAATAGAACTTACGAGTCTGATAAAGCATTACATTTCCAGTAAATACATTAAACCCTGAGGTGAGTGTCAGATGTGCAACAACTGAATGCAAGGTGCAATAAAGTTTGTTTGATCACCCTAATAAAACAGAGCTTGGCAAACACACTTTAAAACACTTTAAAAATATCACAAAAAAAAATAAAAAAAATGTATTCCAAGAATGTAATACAAAAAAAAAATGCTGGGTTTGACTTCCAGCTTACAATTTACAGTAAATTACAATTTACAGTAAATGTAGAAATATCTCGCAACAGCAGTTGACTCAAAATATTCACAAGAATAACGCGAAAAATTTCAAAGAACGGGCTAGCAGAATAGACAATCTCCAAGGTGGCTCAGCCCTTGTTGTTGCTGAGGAATAAAATACTGACTTGCAGTGGCCGAGAAAAAGACCGAGCTTACAGTCCTTACGATAAATAACTAAAACAAATGATCCTAATAACATTAGAGTATACGAAGACGGTGTATTAGATATTGAGGGCTAATTAAGATGGACAAGGACAGAATGCTATAAAAGACAAACTGGAGACCTGGCGCACTGTTAAAAGTAAATGATAGAAACGAGCCACAGTTACGTGGCTCGTGACGTTTACTCACAGCATATTGACCAAGAACAGTAATTGACAGTTTGATTATGTACCAGAATTGAAATCATAGGAACTTATATATTTGACTATGTGGAATCTGCTTAGCTTCTCCATCACCTCTCATCACTGACATCCTCTCCATCACCTCTTCACCGACATCCTCTCCATCACCTCTCATCACTGACATCCTCTCCATCACCTCTCATCACTGACATCCTCTCCATCATATCCAACTCCATGTTTTGGATAAACAGAAATCATAGGGAGATTTCTTAAATTTGTCAATAGAAAGCCTAGGAAAAAACAGGATGGAAAAAGAGCACTCAAAAAGTAGGGGAAGTAGGTAGAGAAGATGGAAATAAATGGTATAAAATACCGACACAATGGAAATATAAACACATATGCAGTATAATGTGATCCTTTATTGACTACGTTTCGCCCACACAGTGGGCTTTTTCAAGTCACAAACAGATCTGTTTGTGACTTGAAAAAGCCCAGTGTGTGGGCGAAACGTAGTCAATAAAGGATCACATTATACTGCATATGTGTTTATATTTCCATTAGGTAGAGAAGAATAGTATAGGTAGACTCAATTCAAGGCCTGTTCATCGTCTTACAATAATAACATTCCACTTTTATATCGATGGAGATAAATGGTATTAAACACCGACACGATGGAAAAATAAACACAAATGCAGTATAATGTGATCCTTTATTGACAACGTTTCGCCCACAACGCTGGCTTCATTAACACATAAACGGACCTGTAAGGTCCGTCTCAAATTCAACCCACCCAGCAATCTCCACCTGACTCTCCATCCTGTAAACACTTTTGTAATATTCACCCAGGTAGATCGCTTTGTGACTTGATAAGGTTCACTTTGTAGGCGAAACGTTGTCAATAAAGGGTCTCATTATACTGTATTTGTCTTTATTTTTCCACTATTATAACCCCTGACCCTTTCTCTTGCAACAATACACACACAGTCTCAGCTTCACCCTTGCCCTTATTATGCATGATCAACAGATTGCTTGACCACTACAAACCAAATTATAGAAAAAAAAAGAAATCCCAAATTATGGTTCACAAGTGCAAATCAGTTATGATAAAAAATGTAATGAATTTAAATTACAGGTACCAGCGGCATTCCTATATACCACAGTTATTACAGAGATAAAACTCGGTGAACTGATATCAGTATTGTCATGTTACAAGTAGGATATCAGGTTGATAAATTAGACACGTGTAATATTTGGGTATCATTAATGAGGAAACGTTTCGCCATACAATGGGTTCATCAGTCCATACAAAGGAGAATGGTTAAGAACAGGAGGAGTTTGAGGTAATCAGTCCCTCAGCCTGGAGTCTATGTAATCAGTCCATCAATCTCGAAAAGAATATCAAGTAATGATGAAGGAATGAGGAAACAAGGGAAGGAAGGAGTGTTGTGTAGAGACGAGAAGGATAAAAAGAAATAAATCACCTGACCATATATGGGGTAAAATTAAAACGGGAAGTGGTACACAAAAAATTAAGTACATAGTTGTAATCTACTATTCATTACTAATTAGTAAAAGATCAATAGAGGAATGCAAAAACAAAATTAAATCACTGGGTAACAGTGCAGGAAATAGGAACAAGATTTCATATGATCAAAGAATACTACTTATCATAGAAGACTTCAACCATAAAAATTAGCCTGTGAGATTTGGGACCCACATGAGGGATCAGGAACAATGGGGACTAAGATGATGATGTTGGTAATAATGTTTTGTCAGCATGTTCTGTGGTATAAACCTTGGTAATAAATACCGACAAGTTGGTTTAGAAAGACACGTAAGCAAACACTATGACATATTTATTAGAAAACTTTTCGGCCCTGGGACCTTGATCACTTCTAACATACAGAGGTAGAAAGACATTATATATAGGCGGAGAGTGAGGTGTGAGTGACGCAAGGTTACCTGAAGAATACCATGTTGGGATGAGGATGAGTAGACGATGAGATCATGTGACTCCTGTGTTGTTGGGTTGGTGGCGCTTAGCCTGCATAAGTATCATGTGTGCTAATGTTATTGAAATTTTGTGGTTTCCAGTGTTACATTCTATTGTGTCGGTGACGGCGATTAGTGAGGCTTCTAGACACCGTCGGCATCTGATGATATCGTCATTACAACCGCTGACAAAGGAGGTGGTGTGGTGTTACTTGACACTGTCGACTACAACAATAAAGTTTTAAATCTTCTCAATAATGCCAACACATACCAGCCTGTATCAGAATCAGTGCTACTTCAAAGTACCCAGACTTTTCTTCAAAAGGCTCGTAGCATCTTACGAAAATCAGAACAAGGCAAAAAACTACTTAAACTTTTACCAGGTCAACAGAAACCAGCACGCCTGTATGGCCTTCCTAAGACACACAAGCCTGGCATCCCACTACGGCCTATCACTTCGGGCATAGGGAATGCACCACACAGACTAGCCTAACACCTTGCCAAATACCTTTCAGCGCTTCTGAGCACCATCAGTCAAGCCCACCTCAAACACTCAGGTGACCTTCTCTCTCGAATTTCCAACCTGAATGTTAAAAACAAAAGCACGGCTTCCTTCGATGTCACATCCCTCTTTACCAACGTTCCTACTGACGCTGCCATAAACATTCTGAGACAGAGGCTCACTGAAAACCACGACCTCCCGTTACCTCTTCTAGATTTCATCAATCTAGTGGATCTTGTGTTAATTTCAACTTCTTCAAGTATCAGGACAACTGTTACAAACAATGCTTTGGGATGGCAATGGGCGGCCCGCTCAGTGCTGTGCTTGCCAACCTCTTCATGGAAAACCTAGAGACAGATAAATTCAGCACCCTCATTCCCAACACCGTTACCTGGCTAAGATACGTTGATGATATATTGGTTTTCTATCCGAGACGTCTCAATATCCAGGCCCTTCTCAACAGATCAATGCAGCCGAACCATCAATAAAGTTTACACTTGAACTCGAAAACGATGGCAAACTTCCTTTCCTGGACGTCCTCCTGTGCGTATCTGCCGACAGTGTCAAACTTCTCTTCAGAGTGTATAGAAAACCTACCAAGAAGGACTCTCTTATACACTTTTATTCACACCAAGACACCCGCACTAAAAGAGGAGTCCTCATTGGCTTCTTGAGAGCTCTTCGCATCTCCAGCCCCTGTTTTCTTGAAGAAGAATGTACTTACATAACACAAGCCTTTACATGTCTTCTGTTTCCATCTTTCTTCATCCGAGATTGCAGACTCAAGGCACTAGCTATCCTCAACAAACCGCCCAGGGAACAGCCCTCTTAGCAGTTCATAGTGCTCCCATGTGGTGATGTTGCCACGAATACTCGCCGGACACTTGCTATGAGTAACATCAACGTTTCCACCATAAACACATCATCTATCAAAGACCTCACTACGAAACGCAGCCTCACACCTTTAACGTATACAGCAGGCGTCTACACTATCCCTTGTGGATTCTGTCACAAGAAATATGTAGGCGAGACATCAGAGATCTTGCAGTCCGCCTGAACGAGCATCGAAGTGCCTGTAACAGAGACGATTTAAGGTACGCCTGTGTCCTCCACAGAGACTTCCACGGGTCATTTGATGAACTGGAATGAGGCACAACTCGTTCTCACCGAACCAGACCTCAGACGCCTACGGTGCCTAGAAGCCTCACTAATCGCCGTCACCGACACAATAGAACGTAACACTGGAAATCACAAAATTTCAAAAACATTAGCACACATGATACTTAAGCGCCACCAACCCAACAACACAGGAGTCACATGATCTCATCGTCTACCCGTCCTCATCCCAACATGACATTCTTCAGGTCACCTTGCGCCACTCACACCTCACTCTCCGCCTATACGTAATGTCTTTCTACCTCTGTATGTTAGAAGTGATCAAGGTCCCAGGATCGAAACGTTTTCTAATAAATATGTCATAGTGTTTGCTTACGTGTCTTTCTAAACCATCAAGTTCTGTACACTGAAAGAGAGGGGAAAAATTTCGTGTGACCTGCTTGCTGTGTTATCTGCTTGCTATATGACCTGCTTGCTGTGTTACCTACTTGCTATATGACCTGTTTTCTGTGTTACCTGCTTGCTATATGACCTGTTTTCTGTGTTACCTGCTTGCTCTATAACCTGTCTGCTGTGTGACCTGCTTGCTATGTGACTTGCTTGCTGTGTGATCTTGCTTTGTGGCCTTACTGTGTGACTTGCTTACTGTGTGATCTTGTTGTGTGACCTGCTTGCTGTGTGACCTGCTTGCTATGTGACTTTCTTGCTATATGACCTGCTTGCTGTGTTGCCTGCTTGCTATGTGACCTGCTTGCTATATGACCTATTTTCTGTGTTGCTTGCTATATGACCTATTTGCTGTGTGACCTGCTTGCTATGTGACTTGCCTACTGTGTGATCTTGCTATGTGATCTTACTGTGTGACTTGCTTACTGTCTGACCTTGCTATGTGACCTGATTGCTGTGGGACCTTGCTTTGTGACCTTGTTGTGTGACCTATTTGCTGTATGACCTGCTTGCTGTGTGATCTACTTGCTGTGTGACCTTGCTGTGTGACCTTGCTGTGTGAACTACTTGCTGTATGATCTGCTTGTTGTGTAACCTTGCTGTGTGACTTTATTATGCGACCTACTTGCTGTGTGACCTACTTGCTTAATGGAGTGGTGGTGGTTTAGGGTGGACAAGAAACAAGGAGTGGTGGTGGTTTAGGGTAGGGAAAAAACAAGGAGTGGTGGTGGTTCAGGGTGGGCAAGAAGTAAGGAGTGGTGGTGGTTTAGGGTGGGCAAGAAACAAGGAGTGGTGGTGGTTTAGGGTTGGCAAGAAACAAGGAGTGGTGGTGGTTTAGGGTAGGAAAAAACAAGGAGTGATGGTGGTTTAGGGTGGGCAAGAAGCAAGGAGTGGTGGTGGTTTAGGGTAGGAAAGAAGCAAGGAGTGGTGGTGGTTTAGGGTGGGCAAAAAGCTAGGAGTGGTGGTGGTTTAGGGTAGGAAAGAAGCAAGGAGTTGTGGTGGTTTAGGGTCTTGAGAAGGGAGAGATGTGGTCAGTATGTGGAGAGGATTGAGGTCTGTTTGGTGGTGGTGGGAGAGAAATAGAGACGAAAAAAGAACGGTGTTGTGATGGAAAAAAAAAGATACAGTGATGTTGGAGCGAAAGTGGTGTTACAAAAAACGCGATTCTAAAAGCTTAGAGATCTCCAGTGAATACTAGAAAGGACTGCCCTTCTAGCATCCAGCCTGTTACTGGGTTTTCGTAACAAGTAGTCAGTATCCTTGTCCAATTATCCATTAGAATTCAGTATGATTCAATAGTGCTTCAGGATTACAACTGGTAGGCTACTAACTAGAGAAATTAAAATTTAATAAATTTATTAATAATTAAGTTGTCTAGAGGTATATTATCAAATTAAATTAAATTAAGTTAATCACAGTAATCAAAATAATATCACATCTCTCGTTTACAGTATTATTGTGCTGAAAGCACATATCACATTTATAATTCTTAAGTACCATCTGGTACATTAACATTTAATAAGATATTACAAATATGTACAAGTAAGTTTGTGTATGTGTGTAAGTGCTCTAAGTAGTTCTCTGTCTCACGACTCGACTAGACTTAAACAAGTGACTGACAAAGTCCTCACATAAACTAACTTCTTGACCGACTGGCAACCAGAACAGCCTGCTTGAACAATAAAAAGAATGCTAAGCCCAATAGCAATATAACAAGCATCTGCGACACAGAATCAGGAACAAGGAGATAATATAACGACACTAAGTAGGGACCATCAGCAGATCCTCCACAAAAGTCACAAAACTCCCATACTACTGAATCTAAGTTCAGCATTAGAAAATCCCCGACTCTGATAATACACAGATACCAGTACAAATTAGGTGAAAAGCTACAGCTCAGGACCTGAGATGTTTCGAGTGTCTATGTGACACACAACCTCAGTACAACGTCGAAAATCACTAAGTCTATACAATGTTCTGTGAACAGAGTTCTACAGAACTAACAAGAATAATGAGACAGACAATCTGTCCAACCACCAAGAGAGTCTAGATCAGACTGAATACTTTAGGCGAGGTGAGGACACCCCCCCCCATCACGTGATAGCTCCGTGGACAACTGCAGCTCAGAAGCCGGCAGAGTAACGACCAAGGAGCGATAATTACAGTAGTTAGACAATCAAGACTTGAACTGAGCACATAATATGTTACATCCTACCTAACAAAGGAAGCTACGTCAAATAACAATATAAAGCAATACATTTACGATTTAGCTATTATCGCAAATATAAGCAATATAAAATTATATGAAAAGGTGATAATTATATATATACATTATATTCATAATCATAATATACATTATATATATTGCAACCCATTCAGGGGTTGCAACACCCCCCCAACACGACAAACGGTCGCACTAGGAGTTGCATTAATGTCTTTCACATTATTACTGATTACTCATATCAATACAATTTAATATAAACATTAATCAGAGTCTCTCTTGTGTCAAGCACCTCTACAATTTCACAGCGTCTGTCACTAGGATATGCCCCTAGTACTAGGGCAGTACACAGTATCGTATCTCTGCATACTCGTGGTTATGTACATCAGTGTAGAGACAGGATAGCGCAGATGAGTAGGGCACGTTGATGGTCGATCATAGTAGAGGAGACTGCATTCCACTCTTAAGTAGTGGTTGTGGAATGCTATGCAGTATGGACATCTGAGTATGAAACAGCTTAAGGTGTGTAGTGAAGGTGGGGGGTCTGCGGCAGGACAGTGTTCCGCCAATATATGTGAATATATATATATTATATATCCTTATATATAACAATATATGATATATATATATATATATATATATATATATATATATATATATATATATATATATATATATATATATAATAATTAGACATGACATGAGTATACATAGTTAATATGGGGTAGAGGGATTAAGTTACTTTACTGAATTTGACATAGCAAGTAACAAAAGGTATTTGGGCATAAAATTACATAAATTTTAAATGGGGAAGTGCCCAAATACTCGTCAAAATGTTCAAAGGACACCACAAGAGCTATAGCATAATTTTTCTGGTGTCGTTTGAGCTTAGATGAATAGTAACATATAGGATGGAGAATATCAGTGGATGTTGACTGTTGGAGCAGCACAGCACCCACTGCATAACCACTCTCATCTATATGTAAAAAGATGGAAAGATTGAAATTACGACTCAACACTTGAGCAGAGGAAAGCAGATGCTTCAACCTTTTGAACAAGTCTGAACAATGTCTAGTCCAGATGAACTGAACTTTGCTACTAGAGCTCATAGTGAGAGGTGTAGATGGAGGTGTGTGTGCTGGCTTGTCTGTCACTTGACACACGTGGCAACGTCGTACATGATCAGCTACTGTTTCCTTCATCTTTGGCCAAGTAAAATGTTTTGCCAATTTACCGAGTGTCTTCTTGACACCCAAATGTCCTCCTATGGGACTATTGTGAGCAAAATCAATGGCTTGTTCACGAAATGTAACTGGTAAAACTACGAGATGCTTGACTGTGGTGGAAACACTATCAGCTGACAACTTGCATTTATTTTTCTCCGTTACTATAATAGTAACAATTATCGAGATCCTTTGCTTCACTCTCAGTAACTGCTATATCTCTCAGTCTTTCCAGTGACTGATCAACAAACTGATCCTTGATTAAATCATCATGAGTTAGAAATTTAACGTCAGTAGTGTCTTGACTAGGTTGATGACCGGGGGGAGTCAGTGTTAATGATCTTGGGTGCAGAGCATCACTAAACAACATATTCAACCCCAAATCATTGTCATCCACTGACTCAACAGGAGACAGGGATGGTTGTTGTATCTTTGACATAGCTCTAGTAATTGCGCTGTTAGGAAATAAAATAGGTTTCTCTCTACAAGCTTCAACGGCATAATTATCATCAGTGTTATTATCAATCACAAGTGGTTCTTTACATATACCAGCATGAAGGATATCGTTCCTTATCAACAAGTCCACTGACCTGATGGGAAATACACCACTGCATATACCCACTGAAATATAACCAGTATAATAGCTTGTTTGAAAATAAACTTTGTGCAGAGGCACTTTTGTAACAGCCCCTCCATAGGCTTCTAACAATACATCTATCTTGGTATAGGTATCGTCAGTTATGGTCAGTACATCTTCTCTTAATAACGTGAGATAACTGCTAGTGTCTCTGAAAGTAACTATTTCATTTAGATGTGATTCGTCAAATCCTACTTTACCTCTCGAAAAGTAAGGACTCATCGCTGAACGAATCTTTTCGTCAGATACACTTTCTGACGCTAGTCATCTATCCTGAGTAACATTATCTAAAACAGTAGGATCAGAGGTATTATTAGGATTTTGGTGCCTTTGTTGCTCGGAAGAGGATACGACTTGTGTGGGGGCGCCAGCCGCACGACTGCTTCGCGTATCTCTTTCTAACTTATAGCAATACTTTCTAGCATGTCCTTTTCTGTTACAATAGTTACATTTAACTTTCTTCTTCTCGATATCAGATTTCTGTCTAGCCACAGAGACAGATTCAGGATTGTGAGTTTTCCTGGTAAAGATACGAGAAGTTACAGTAGCAGGTACATCAGGCCGGCAATGAGCAGCTGATTTAGGTTGCCAGTTTCTAGGACAATCTTTAGTTACCTTGTTTCTTTGTGTTTTAGTACGTACAAGTTTGTGAGAAATCTCGTAATTGTCTGCTAATGCTGCAGTTTCCAGAATATCCGAGGTAGTATGATCGATCAGATATTCTTGTATGTCAGCAGGCATACAGTTGTTAAACTCTTCGTGTAGTAACAACTGAACAAGGTTGTTGTAGTTGTTACACTTGGCAGCTCTAGACCATCTCTCAAAAGCAACTTTTTTTCTCACGAGCAAATTCTACACAAGTTTGATCTTGTCGTCGTTGTAACGTACGAAATGCTCTTTGATAACTTACAGGTAACAAGTTATATGTTTCTAGAATAGTTTGTTTGACAGCATCATAACTAATGTACTTGGCAAATGGTAAGGTAGCAGTACAAGTTTGAGTTCTTCCTGTCAAAGCTGTATGCAACAAGGTTGCCCAGTGCTTACGTGGCCAGTTCATAGCACGTGCCTGGTTCTCAAACACATCAAAATAGGTGTCTAAGTCACTCAAAAAACTTAGGAACCATGGATGCATCTTTCTGGACATTAAATGTGTCCTGTGATCTATCAGTCTGTTGTCTTCCCAGACGAACATTTTCTCTTTGGAAATCTTCATTCATTTTCCTCTGTGCCTCTATTTGTGCAGTCTGCAACATAATGAGGCGTTCAAACCTCTCAAACTGTTCCTGAGAGATAGGACCAGTGGGTAATGGAGGAGTAAGGAATCTAACATGGTCTGGACGGTCCTTAGGTCGGACACTTCGTCCAGCCGTCTCTAAAGAGTCTAGATCTGGTCTAGGATAAGTATATACAGGTGTAGCATACACTGTACTTGTTTTAGGCTGAGTCAAGCTAACAGCTACACTCTGTATTATTGTGTCAGTGAGGGAAGGAGTGAGCGAGAACTGAGCTACACTAGGCTCAGACACTTCTGCCTTAGTTGCTCTTTCTTCTACTTCATCAAATAGTCATACTTCCTAACTGTGATACTAGGCTTTCTGAATCTGAATCATAATCAGACATCTCTGTATGAGCAGGAAACAATATATCTTTAATTAATGCTCTGACAGTTTCTGTGATGTAATTCCTGTTATACGTCACACCGAGATATTTGGCTACTCGCCAACACGTCTGAAGTTTTAATGTACTCAACTCAGACAAAGTCAGAGTATCAATTAACTGTTTCACTTTGGCATACATCACGAAAATAATTGTACTACGAGAGTGATTATGGGAAACTATAATCCTAATAGGAATTTTAATGTTGGTTGTCTTAGAGTTAGAACTCATAAATAGTATTTCCATCTCCTTGGATTAAGAGACTCAGTCAGGTTCATACATCCACCTGGTATGTTGTACAAGACTAAACTCAAAGTCTTCAGATTAAGAAAGTACTCAAAGTGTTTGATCATAGAGTTACTAGTATGTCAAACTGGACAATTTCTCCAACACCTTGGATCAAGAGCATCCCGGACAGGCCCCCATTTGTTACAAAAAACGTGATTCTAAAAGCTTAAGAGATCTCCAGTGAATACTAGAAAGGACTGCCCTTCTAGCATCCAGCCTGTTACTGGGTTTTCGTAACAAGTAGTCAGTATCCTTGTCCAATTATCCATTAGAATTCAGTATGATTCAACAGTGCTTCAGGATTACAACTGGTAGGCTACTAACTAGAGAAATTAAAATTTAATAAATTTATTAATAATTAAGTTGTCTAGAGGTATATTATCAAATTAAATTAAATTAAATTAATCACAGTAATCAAAATAATATCACATTTCTCGTTTACAGTATTATTGTGCTGAAAGCACATATCACATTTATAATTCTTAAGTACCATCTGGTACATTAACATTTAATAAGATATTACAAATATGTACAAGTAAGTTTGTGTATGTGTGTAAGTGCTCTAAGTAGTTCTCTGTCTCACGACTCGACTAGACATAAACAAGTGACTGACAAAGTCCTCACATAAAACTAACTTCTTGACCGACTGGCAACCAGAACAGTCTGCTTGAACAATAAAAAGAATGCTAAGCCCAATAGCAATATAACAAGCATCTGCGACACAGAATCAGGAACAAGGAGATAATATAATGACACTAAGTAGGGACCATCAGCAGATCCTCCACAAAAGTCACAAAACTCCCATACTACTGAATCTAAGTTCAGCATAAGAAAATCCCCGACTGTGATAATGCACAGATACCAGTACAAATTAGGTGAGAAGCTACAGCTCAGGACCTGAGATGTTTCGAGTGTCTATGTGACACACAACCTCAGTACAACGTCGAAAATCACTAAGTCTATACAATGTTCTGTGAACAGAGTTCTACAGAACTAACAAGAATAATGAGACAGACAATCTTTCCAACCACCAAGAGAGTCTAGATCAGACTGAATACTTTAGGCGAGGTGAGGACACCCCCCCCCCTCCATCACGTGATAGCTCCGTGGACAACTGCAGCTCAGAAGCCGGCAGAGTAACGAGCAAGGAGCGATAATTACAGTAGTTAGACAATCAAGACTTGAACTGAGCACATAATATGTTACATCCTACCTAACAAAGGAAGCTACGTCAAATAACAATATAAAGCAATACATTTACGATTTAGCTATTATCGCAAATATAAGCAATATAGAATTATATGAAAAGGTGATAATTATATATATACATTATATTCATAATCATAATATACATTATATATATTGCAACCCATTCAGGGGTTGCAACAAGTGGTGAGATTTTTGTGTGTGTAATGAATTAGTTCACCCGGTTATGTTCGTGGTGTTCATGTCTGGGCTCCTGCCCCGATCTCTTAACTGGTCGCCACCAAGTTCTGTAAACCTTACCCTTGTGACGAAGATCGATTATTATTATTATTATTATTGTTATTATCATAAAAGTTGAATATGGAATCTACTTCTACCAACTTTCTCATTTGGGTCATTCCTAGAAATAACTCTGAAGCTGATGGAAATAATCATGATGAATCACGAAATAGTAAAAACATGATCGTAAACAATCCACGGTGCGGGTGAAGTTAGAACTCATGGTTTGGTGTTTTACGACTCCCCTGCCATGATTTCTAACCCCTCCCGTACCCTGTTATGATAATCATGAATGTAGTGTCGATCATTTTCTCCATTAACTTACATATACAGTATGCTTCCTGGTTTCGGGTTTCCCGAATTTCAAAGTCTGTTCATGTCATCTTCTGATTCCTCTCCGCAACTTACATATAATGATAATTATTCTCCTGGTCTCATCGAGCTCAATTCGTCTGGTCTCTATGTACTATGCAGTTTAATGTGATCCTTTATTGACAACGTTTCGCCCACACAGTGGGCTTTCTCAAGTCACATACAAATCTACCTGGAGTGGAAGGTACATGAGTTACCTGGAGGTTACCTGGAGGTTATTTTGATAAGGACCTGCCTCGCATAGCCCAGTAGGCCTTCTACAGTGTTCCTCCATTCTTATGTTCTTATGACATTACTCAGGTCACGTGCGTCACACCTCACTCTCCGCCTATATATATAATGTCTTTCTTCCTCTGTATGTTAGAAGTGATCAAGGTCCCAGGACCGAAACGTTTTCTAATAAATATGTTATAGTGTTTGCTTAGGTGTCTTTCTAAACCAACTTGTCGGTATTTATTACCAAGGTTTATACCATTTCTAGCTATAAATACTCACGTACCTTCCACCCCAGGAAGATCTGTATGTGAATTGAGAAAGCCCACTGTGTGGGCGAAACGTTGTCAACAAAGGATCACATTAAACTGCATATGTGTTTATATTTCCAGGTGTGATCAAGTTTAAGCGTGGCTCATGTTTCCAGGTCTCCATCTGTGGGCCCCCGTATGTCAGCCCTTCCACTCTTCCCATTTCCAGTCGCTTTCATGATTTCCCTAGTTCCATGTGTCCAAATGTCCAAGAGTGTCCCTTCAGATGAACTCCTTTCTCCGCAGGTATGGTTATAGTGTGGTGAGGTCATAGTGAGGGGCGGTGAGAGGGTTGTCATAGTTAGGAGAGGTAAAAGACAGGTGTGGTCATAGTTAGGTGAGGTCATAGTGAACTATGGTCATTTTAAGGTGAGGTCATAGACAGGTGTGGCCATTCTTAGGTGAGGTTATAGAGGAATGGTCATAGGTGTTGTCATAGTCAGGGGTGTTCATAGTCAGGAGTGGAGACCTGTGTGTGTGTGTGTGTGTGTGTGTGTGTGTGTGTGTGTGTGTGTGTGTGTGTGTGTGTGTGTGTGTGTGTGTGTGTGTGTGTGTGTGTGTGTGTGTAATATACATTTGTTAGGGTTGCAAATGTATATTACAGCAAGATATCATCACAATAATATAGCAGTAATGGAGACAGCAATAATGAGACAAACTAGCCAGTCAGGTTGCAGGTCTGGCTGCCGAAATATTTTTTGTCAACAGATGGAGACTATCATGATGGTCGACTTTCTTTGAGATAAATTTACTTTTATTTTTTTGGTGTATTGTGGATAGTGTTGGTTGTAATAATATTTTATAAGGGGATATAAGTGCAAATGAGAAAAAGGAGATCCTGTGAGATGTTAGGTCAATGTTAGGAATGTTGAGTCATGCAAGATAATTGCTTGAAGTGACACGAATAATCAGTGTGGGAGACACTGTTGTGGAAGTTGCAGTGGGAAAGTTTGAAGTGCTTGATGTAAATAATAATGTGGGACCTTTACCTCACCTCAACAACACAGTAAACATGTCAACAACACAGTAAACAAGTCAACATGCAGCAACAGTAAAGTAATGAAGAAAAACATTAAAGCAACACGCAAGAACAGTATAGTAAATTAAATAGTGTGACAAAGAAGAAAATTACTACTGTAACATACAAGAACTTCATACTAGCACATAAAACACTGTATTAACACAAGAGAACAGTACAATAACACAAGAAAAGTAACTCATAATAACAGAACATAAAGCAGCACAGTACAGTAACACAGAAGAACAATACAATAACACAAAAACAATACTGTAACACACAAGAAAAGTATATCATACAATAAAACTGTATAACTGAACACAAGTACCACACAAGAGTAGAGAAAGGTAACACTACATAAAACAGCAGTATTGAAGACATTAAGACAGAGTTGTACTGGCCAGGTTGTAACATCAACACCAATAATCCCTTTTGTCCAGAGATTGACTCTCCCAGTTTGTAGATCTTATTTTCTTTTCCCAGATTTTTTTGTTGTATTTGCGAATATTTTTTGTCAGAATAGTGAAGGTGAGAGAAGTGAAGACACGAAAAATTAAAACGTAAGGGATAGACTAATATTTAACAATTCATAAGAATGTTTTTTTGCTATCCAGTACAAGATTCTCTCAGTTGTTATCTCCTTATATCTTCACATTTATCATTAAGAATATCTACAAAATACTATATAATAGCATTCTCCATCCTGATTATTCAGAATTACATTGAAATATATAATATAAATTCAATATAATTTTAGCAGCTGTGTAAGACAGTAAACATATGTACATATATGTCAGTGACATAATGGTTGGATAATATGTATTGTACGTGTGCCGGGGAGATTGTGTTTATAATATTGTTGAGTGGGACCAGTGTGTGCGTGTGTGTGTGTGTGTGTGTGTGTGAGAGAGAGAGAGAGAGAGAGAGAGAGACTGTAATTGTGTGTTTACTTGTGGACGTTTCAGTGACTTATATATATATATATATATATATATATATATATATATATATATATATATATATATATATATATATATATATATATATATATATATATATATATATATATATATATGTATATAATATATATATATATATATATATATATATATATATATATATATATATATATATATATATATATATATATATATATATATATATATATATATATATAATATATGGGAAGACAGAGTCACATACGGACACAAATATAAACAATAAGTGAAAACAAAACAAAAATAACGAACAGCCTTTGTCCCTGGAGTTTACCTGGAGAGAGATCCGGGGGTCAACGCCCTCGAGGCCCTGTCTTTGTTTCTGGTACAGTTCACAACTGTCTTTGTCCCTGCCTTTGTTTCTGGTACAGTTCACAACTGTCTTTGTTCCTGTCTTTGTTTCTGGTACATTTCTCAACTGCCTTTGTTCCTGTCTTTGTTTCTGGTACAGTTCACAACTGTCTTTGTCCCTGTCTTCGTTTCTGGTACAGTTCACAATTGCTGGGCAGTGTTAAATAAAATTTCAAAATATTTTTTTAATTTAAATAAAACATTAGTGTTTGTCCATTGTCTAATGATTATACCAAGCAATGTATGTCAAAATTATGATTGACAGAGTGATGGAAAAGACAAAATACATGTAATTAAAAACTGGCTGGGTTTAGAAAGAGGAAGGATGTGTGTGCATCAACAGAATTTTGCAAACGTTGAATAAACAAAAAAAAATGAGTTGTTTCAAAAACATTACGTTTGTTGCCAGAGTTGCTAACGTACAAGTGAATAAAAACAGTAGTATCAGAGACACTGCTAAAATCAATTTTTTGTCAAAAAATCTTGACTACCGTGAAGGTCGACTTTATCAATAAGGAGATTTTTTAGTGTGGATGAGAGAGTGATGGCTCCTGTGAAATGTTAAGTGAAATTTTTGGGAATTTTGAGTCAACATAATTGTTATGGGAAACATAAATACCATTGTGGGAGACACTGTTGTGGAAGATGTAGGAAACTACAGGAGTCCATTAAAACTTATCCTAAAGAATTTCTTCATTTTCGTTTTATTTCCTGTGCAATAAATAGTGTATGTTACAGAGAGATGAGAGGAAGCTGATAACTTTCATGAAGCAGATTCCTGGGAGGGAAGACATATAATCACACGGACACAACTATGCACAATAAAACGTTCACACATATACATATACAGTTTCATGAGTGAAACAAAGCAAAAATTAACTTGAAAACACATTGAAACATAAATACAAGTACGAGATTATCACTAAGTAACCTCACCTTGGTGGCCGAGTTGGGAGGCAGCTTGGTCATGTCTAGCTGGTCTACTGTTCCACGCTGTCTTGGGTGTAATTACAGGACGCAGTTTCCTGTGTGTCCCCTCCTGTAATTCCACCCACCTGGACAGTCTCGGCAGTAGACCAGCTGGACAAGACCAAGTTACCATCCAACAAGATTACTGGGGAGGGGCCAACACATTCACAACACACACACAACACACCTGCCCTCCTACCCAAAGACCCACCGACACAGCCATCCACCCAACCACACGCCCACCTGGGAAAGTGAGGAAGGAAGTTCATCTGAGGGGACACAGATGGACTTCTGGACACACAGAACTAGAGAAAGCACCGAAACAACCGGGAGTGGGAAGTGTGGAAGGGTTGACATCCGGGGGCCCACGGATGGAGACCTGGAAACATAGACCACACCTGACTATGACCACAATACACCATGACCACACCTCACTATGACAACACGTCACTTCGACCACACCTCACTATGACAACAATTCATCATGATCCATACCTGGAAGTTCATCTGAGGGGACACAGATGGACTTCTGGACACACGGAACAAAGGAAACAATCTAAATAACCGGGAGTAAGAAATGTGGAAGGGTTGACATCCGGGGTGCCCACGGATGGAGACCTGGAAACGTAGACCACACCTGACTATGGCCACAATACACCATGACCACACCTCACTATGACAACACGTCACTTCGACCACACCTCACTATGGCAACAATTCACCATGATCCATACCTGGAAGTTCATCTGAGGGGACACAGATGGACTTCTGGACACACGGAACTAGAGAAAGCATCAAAACAACCGGGAATGGAAAGTGTGGAAGGACTGACATCCGGGAGCCCACGGATGGAGACCTGGAAACATAGACCACACCTGACTATGACCACAATACACCATGACCACACCTCACTATGACAACAATTCACCATGATCCATACCTGGAAGTTCATTTGAGGGGACACAGATGGACTTCTGGACACACGGAACTAGAGAAAGCATCAAAACAACCGGGATTGGGAAGTGTGGAAGGGTTGACATCCGGGGGGCCCACGGATTGAGACCTGGAAACATAAACCACACCTGACTTGTCTATGACCTCACCTAACTATGACCACCCCTCACCTATTACGATCCAGTGCAAAATTCTAAATAATGTAGAACATAGCCGTACAGAAAGCGACAAGGACTTGTGGGTTATGGTGAGCAGCTCAGTTAGAAAACATTCAGCAACGCAAGCAACTGACAAAGTTGTTTAAAAAGACGCGTTAACAAACACTAGGACATATTTATAACACTTTACGTTAATGGCACATCGTTGTTTCTAACTTAAAACTGTCGACATATAACAATATAGAGTGGAAGTGAGGTGTGAGTGTCATGTATTGTTTAAGATGATATGACGTAGAACATGAGGTGACGTGAGTCCTCTTGGGTTTACCTTGGTTGAGTATCATAAATCTTGGTCTAGAAACCTCACATCGGTGTTCAAAAAATGAATGAATGAGGCTTCTCATGAGGCGGGAAGTGTTAAATAGAAAATAAAAAAGAAAAAAATCTCTCAGCGTATTGAAGGATACCTATGAGGAGGCTCACAAGTGACGGAACGTTAAAGTTTTGAGGTGGTCAGTCCCTCAGTCTGGAGAAGAGCATTGTTCCACAGTCTTAAACAATATGGAGTAGAAGTGACAGGATGGAGCCTTATATAGCGCCAGGAGGTGAGACGTAGGTCACTAGTAGAAAGCAGATGTTGGGAGGTCAGGTCCCTCTCAAATCCAGCCGTTCTCACTAGTAGAGGTTGTCGAAGTTGATTTCAGATCTTTACGAAGATTCCCTTGTGTTGCAGTGTCTGACAGATTGAACATTAAAATGGTATAAAATACCGACAGGTTGTTAGGTAAGACACATATGCAACAGTTAGGTACCTTTATTTCGAAACGTTTCGCCTACACAGTAGGCTTCTTCAGTCGAGTACAGAAAAGTTGATAGAAGCAGAAGAGACTTGAAGACGATGTAATCAGTCCATCACCCTTAAAGTTTTGAGGTGGTCCGTCCCTCAGTCTGGAGAAGAGCATTGTTCCATAGTCTGAAACAATATGGAGTAGAAGTGACAGGATGGAGCCTTAAATAATGCCAGGAGGTGAGACGTAGGTCACTAGTAGAACGAAGATGTTGGGAGGTCAGGTCCCTCTCAAATCCAGCCGTTCTCACTAGTAGAGGTTGTCGAATTGACGAAGTTGATTTCAGGTCTGTACCAAGATACCCTTGTGTTGCAGTGTCTCACAGATTGAACATTAAAATGGTATAAAATACCGACAGGTTGTTAGGTAAGACACATATGAAACAGTTAGGTATCTATATTTCGAAACGTTTCGCCTACACAGTAGGCTTGTTCAGTCGAGTACAGAAAAGTTGATAGAAGCAGAAGAGACTTGAAAAAGATGTAATCAGTCCATCACCCTTAAAGTTTTGAGGTGGTCAGTCCCTCAGTCTGGAGAAGAGCATTGTTCCATAGTCTGAAACAATATGGAGAAGAAGTAACAGGATGGAGCCTTATATAGCGCCAGGAGGTGAGACGTAGGTCACTAGTAGAACGCAGTTGTTGAGAGGTCAGGTCCCTCTCAAATCCAGACGTTCTCACTAGTAGAGGTTGTCGAAGTTGGTTTCAGGTCTGCACCAAGATACCCTTGTGTTGCAGTGTCTGACAGATTGAACATTAAAATGGTATAAAATACCGACAGGTTGTTAGGTAAGACACATATGCAACAGGTATCTTTTTTTCCGAAACGTTTCGCCTACACAGCTGGCTTCTTCAGTCGAGTACAGAAAAGTTGACAGAAGCAGTTGAGACTTGAAGATGATGTAATCAGTCCATCACCCTTAAAGTTTTGAGGTGGTCAGTCCCTCACTCTGCAGAAAAGCATTGTTACATAGTCTGAAACAATATGGAGTAGAAGTGACAAGATGGAGGCTTACATAGCGCCAGGAGGTGAGACGTAGGTAACTAGTAGAACGCAGATGTTGGGAGGCCAGGTCCCTCTCAAATCCGGCCGTTCTCACTAGTAGAGGTTGTCGAAGTTGATTTCAGGTCTGTACCAAGATACCCTTGTGTTGCAGTGTCTGACAGATTGAACATTAAAATGGTATAAAATACCGACAGGTTGTTAGGTAAGACACATATGCAACAGTTAGGTATCTTTATTTTGAAATGTTTCGCCTACACAGTAGGCTTCTTCAGTCGAGTACAGAAAAGTTGATAGAGCAGAAGAGACTTGAAGACGATGTAATCAGTCCATCTCCCTTAAAGTTTTGAGGTGGTCAGTCCCTCAGTCTGGAGAAGAGCATTGTTCCATAGTCTGAAACAATATGGAGTAGAAGAGACAGGATGGAGCCTTAAATAGTGCCAGAGGGTGAGACGTAGGTCATTAGTAGAACGCAGATGTTGGGAGGTCAGGTCCCTCTCAAATCCAGCCATTCTCACTAGTGGAGGTTGTCGAAGTTGATTTCAGGTCTGTACCCAGATACCCTTGTGTTGCAGTGTCTGACAGATTGAACATTAAAATGGTATAAAATACCGACAGGTTGTTAGGTAAGACACATATGCAACAGTTAGGTATCTTTATTTCCATATTGTTTCAGACTATGAAACAATGCTCTTCTCCAGACTGAGGGACTGACCACCTCAAAACTTTAAGGGTGATGGAATGATTACATCGTCTTCAAGTCTCTTCTGCTTCTATCATCTTTTCTGTACTCGACTGAAGAAGCCTGCTGTGTAGGCGAAACGTATCGAAATAAAGATACCTAACTGTTGCATATGTGTCTTACCTAACAACCTGTCGGTATTTTATACCATTTTAATGTTCAATCTGTCAGACACTGCAACACAAGGGTATCTTGGCACAGACCTGAAATCAACTTCGATAACCTCTACTAGTGAGAACGGCTGGATTTGAGAGGGACCTGACCTCGCAACATCTGCGTTCTATTAGTGACCTACGTCTCACCTCCTGGCGCTATATAAGGCTCCATCCTGTCACTTCTACTCCATAATGTTTCAGACTATGGAAAAATGCTCTTCTCCAGACTGAGGGACGGACCACCTCAAAACTTTAAGGGTGATGGACTGATTACATCGTCTTTAAGTCTCTTCTGCTTCTATCAACTTTTCTGTACTCGACTGAAGAAGCCTACTGTATAGGCTAACAACCTGTCTGTATTTCATACCATTTTAATGTTCAAAAATCTACCAATTTAGCTTCCTTTTAGCATAAAATTATATTACAAAAGTAATTGTGTTTTAAAAGCTTGAAAATCTATGAATTTTTGCAGACAATTCAGGTTTCTCAGAAAAGCATTCAAAAAAAGTAAATTCTCGAAATTTTCAATAAAACGCCATTTTAGCATCTTTCTCCGAGTTTTCCAATAGTTTAAGTAATTTTAAAAAATAAATGAAATATTCAAAATTATTGTTAATTTTTTCAAATTTTTTTTAGGATATTTTGAAAGTAATATATTATGAAATGTTGAAAAATGATTGATAATTATATTTTTTGGCATATCTCGACGAGTCGAGGTCTTTTTAAGAATTTCTTTAAAACCTGCAATTTTTTTTAAATAAAATATGTATTGACAAACTACTTTACAAAAATATCATAATTTAGCTTACTTTTAGCATAAAATTCAATTGCAGCAGGAATTCGTATTAAAAACTATAAATATCAATGAATTTTAGTTAAAAAAAAAGGGGTTACACAGAAAACCATTCAAAATCCTCTAAATCGTCGAAATATGCCATAAAAGACCAATTTGGGACATTTTTTTTTTGAGTTTCTTAATGATTCAAATATTTTTTTTTAAAATATGAAATATTCAAATTATTAATGATTTTTATCGAGTTTTTGAAGGACTTTTTAAAAATATGTAATGGATTTTAATATGGTCAAAAGTGATGGAAAAAATTATATTTTTTGGCATATTTCGTTGATTCGAGGCTTTTCAACCATTTCTTGAAAAACAAAGTATATCACTAAAATTTCTTAATTTACGTTACTTTCAGCATAAAATTCAGTTGCAGCAGTAATTAGGATTAAAAAGTTTGTAAATCCATGTGTTTTTGTTAAAAAAATGGGTTTGTCTGAAAAATTTTCTAAATCCTCTAAATTGTCAAAATATGCAGTCAACCGTCATTTTAGCACATTTCTCCCAGTTTTTCATTGATTAAAATATTTTAAGAAAATGTATGGAAAATTGTAAATTATTGCTGATTTTCATCGAATTTTTGTGACGTGTTAAAAATATGTTAAATATTTACAAATGTTGAAAAGTTATCGAAAATGATAGATTTCTGGCATATTTCGCCGATTCAAAGCCTTAGAAAGCATTTCTTGAGAAACTCAATTTTTTTAGTCAAAATATGCATTGACAATGTACTTCAAAAATTCTAACAATTTAGCTTACATTAAACATAAAATTCAGTTGCAGCAGTAATTCTGATTAAAAATGTGAAAGTCCATTAATTTCAGCTGAAAAATCAGGTTTCTCAGAAAAGCATTCTAAATCCTCTGAATCGTCGAAATATTCAATAAAATAGCGTTTTCGCACATTTCTCTGAGTTTTTTTTCGAATATTTGTAGTATTCTTTGAAAAATTGGTAATATATTTGAAAATAATGAGAAATAGCCGAAAAAATTTTTTTTGGCATATTTCGACGATACTAGGCTTTTTCAAACATTTCTTGAAAAACTACAATTTTTTTAGCTAAAATAAAATTCTAACAATTTAGCTTACGTTTAGCATAAAATTCAGTTGCAGCAGTAATTCTGATTACAAAGTGTGAAAATCCTCTAAGTTTTGCTTAAGAAAATCAGATTTCTTAGAAAAGCATTCAAAACCCTCTGAATCGCCGAAATATGCAATAAAATAGCGTTTTAGCACATTTCTCTGAGTTTCTCAGTGATTCAAGTATTTTTAAGAATATATGAAATATTCAAAATTATTATTATTTTTTTTCGAATATTTGTAGGATTCTTTAAAAAATTGGTAATATATTTGAAAATAATGAGAGATGGCCGAAAAGGATATTTTTGGCATATTTCGACGATACTAGGCTTCTTCAAACATTTCTTGAAAAATTACAATTTTTTTAAGCTAAAATATATATTGACAAAGTACTTCACAAAATTCTAACAATTTAGCTTACGTTTAGCATAAAATTCAGTTACAAAGTGTGAAAATCCATTAATTTTAGCTGAAGAAAATCAGATTTCTCAGAAAAGCATTCACAAACCTCTGAATCGTCGAAATATGCAATAAAACAGCTATTCAAGTATTTTTGAAAATATGTATGAAATATTCGAAATTATTATTGTTTTATATGGAATATTTTTAGGATTTTTTAAAAATATGCAATATATTTGAAAATATTGTGAAATGGTCGAAAAGGATATTTTTTGTATTATTTCGACGATACGAGGCTTTTTTAAGCATTTCTTGAAAAAAACTACAATTTTTTTTATAGCTAAAATATGTACTTCACACAAATATCTTAATTTAGCTGACTTACAGCATAAAATTCAATTGCAGAAGTAATTCTGATTACAAAGTATGAAAATTCACATATTTTTGCTACAAAACGAGGTTTGCCTGAAAAGTGCTATTAACACTCTAAATCGTCGAAATATGCCATAAAATACCATTTTGTCACATTTTTCTGAGTATTTTAGTGATTGAAGAATTTTTTAGGAAACATATATGAAATATTCAAATTACTAATGATTTTAATCGAATTTTTGTAGGACTTTTTAAAAATATGTAATGTATTTTAAAATGATGAAAAATAATCAAAAGTGATATTATTTGGCATATATGGCCGATTCAAAGCCTTATCAAGCATTTCTCAAAAATTCAATTTTTTTAAGTTAAAATAAGAATTGACAAAGTAATTTACTTTTTGCATAAAATTAAATTACAGCAGTAATTGTGCTTCAAAAGCTTGAAAACCTATGAATTTTAGCAGAAAAATCAGGTTTCTCACAAAAGCATTCAAAATCCTCTTAATCGTCGAAATTTGCAATAAAACAGCATTTTAACACATTTTTCCGAGTTTTTCAATAATTTAAATATTTAAGAAAAAATGAAAAATTTGAAATTATTGTTGATTTTTTTATGAAATTTTTTAGGGCTTTTTAAAAATAAGTAATATTTTCTGAAATGTTGAAAAATGATCGATAATTACATTTTTTGGCATATTCCGACAAGTTGAGGCCTTTTCAAAAATTTCTTGAAAACCTGCAATATTTTGTCAGTTTAAGTATGTACTGACAAACTCCTTCACAAAAATATCATAATTTAGCTTATTTTTAGCAGAATTGCTAATGAAATTGAAATTTTCGAGCCTTTTCAACATTTTAAAGTATATTACATATTTTTCAAAAACCCCATAAAATTTCGATGACATTCAGAAATAATTTTGAATATTACATATAGTTTTTAAAAATACAAAAAACCTTGATAGTAGTATTGTGTCAATAAATAATTCAAGTGTAAAAATCCATGTATTTTAGCTAGAAAATAAGGTTAAGTTGAAAAGTGCTCTAAATGCTGAAAATAGTCGAAATATGCAGTAAAACATCATTTTACAATATTTTTCGATTTTTCAGTGCTTCAGGTATTTTTAAAAATAGGAAAAGCATTGAAAAAATCGAAAAATATGGTAAAATAATGTTTTACTGCATATTTCGACAATTTGGAGTATTTAGAGCACTTTTCAAACTTACCTTAATTTATAGCTAAAATGCATGGATTTTCAAACATGAAATATGTATTGACACAATACTACACTAAAATGTCATATTTAAGTTACTTTCAGCATAAAATTCAATCCCATCAGTAATTCTCATAAAAAAGTTTGAAATTCCATGAATTTTAGCTAAAAAAATCAGGTTTGTCTGAAAAGTGATCTAAAGACTCTAAATCGTCCAATTACGCAGTAAAACGTCATTTTGCAATATTTTTCAATTTTTTTCAATGCTTTTAGCATTTCTAATAAAATATAAGAAATTGTCAAAGTTATTTCTGAATTTCATCGAAATTGTATGGGCTTTTTGAAAAATATTTAATATACTTTAAAATGTTGAAAAGGCTCGAAAATTTCAATTCCATCAGTAATTCTGATAAAAAAGCTTGAAAATCCATGAATTTTAGCTAAAAAAATCAGGTTTGCCTGAAAAGTGTTTTAAATGCACTAAATCGTCGAAATATGCAGTAAAAGATCATTTTGCCATATTTTATCGATTTTTTCAATGCTTTTGCTATTTTTAAAAAAATTTATGAATAATTCAAAATTATTTTTGAATTTTATCGAAATTTTATGGGCTTTTTGAAAAATATGTAATATACTTTTTAATATTGAAAAGGCTCGAAAATTTCAATTTCAGTAATTCTCATAAAAAAGTTTGAAAATTCATGAATTGTAGCTAAAAAATCAGGTTTGTCTGAAAAGTGAAACATCATTTAACTATATTTAACGATTTTTTCAATGCTTCAGGTATTTTATATATTTCAGGTATTTCATGTATTTCAAATATTTTTTTCAAAATACCAAAAGCATTAAAATAATCGAAAAATATTTCAAAATGATGTTTTGCTGCATATTTCGACGATTTAGAGCATTTAGGACACTTTTCAGACAAACCTAATTTTTTAGCTAAAATTCATTGATTTTCAAACTTTTTCTATCAGAATTACTGATGGAATTGAAATTCACGAGCCTTTTCAACATTTTAAAGTATATTACATATTTTTCAAAAACCCCATAAAATTTTGAAGAAATTCAGAAATATTTTTGAATATTTCATATATTTTTTAAAAATACAAAAAGCATTGAAAAAATCGAAGAATGATGTTTTACTGCATATTTCGATGCTTTTGAGCATTTAGAGCACTTTTATATTAAACCTTAATTTTTTGCTAAAATACATGGATTTTCACACTTGAAATATTCATTGACACAATACTGCAGTAAAATATCATTTTTTAAGTACTTTCAGCATAAAATTCAATTCCATCAGTAATTCTGATAAAAAAGTTTGAAAATCCATGAATTTTAGCTTAAAAATCAGGTTTGTCTGAAAAGTGTCCTAAATGCTCCAAATCGTCGAAATATGCAGTAAAACATCATTTTGCCATATTTTTCTATTTTTTCAATGCTTTTGCTATTTTTAAAAATACGTAAAGCATTGAAAAAATCGAAAAATATGGCAAAATGATGTTTTACTGCACATTTCGACGATTTGGAGCATTTAGAACACTTTTCAGACAAACCTGATTTTTTAGCTAAAATTCATGGATTTTCTGGGGTTTTTTTCAGAATTACTGATGGAATTTAAATTTTCGAGCCTTTTCAACATTTTAAAGTATTTTACATATTTTTCAAAAGCCCATAAAATTTCGATGAAATTCAGAAATAATTTTGAATGTTTCATATATTTTTTAAAAATACCATAAGCATTGAAAAAATCGAAAAAATATGGCAAAATGATGTTTAACTGAAAATTTCGACGATTTAGAGCATTTAGAACACTTTTCCAGCAAACCTTATTTTTTATCTAAAATTCATGGATTTTCAAATTTTTTTTCCAAATTACTGATGCAATTGAATTTTATGCTGAAAGTAACTTAAATATGACATTTTAGTGTAGTATTGTGTCAATAAATATTTCAAGTGTGAATATCCAAGTATTTTAGCTAAGAAGTAAGGTTTAATTGAAAAGTGCTCTAAATGCTGAAAATCGTCGAAATATGCAGTAAAACATATTTTTACCATATTTTTCGATTTTTCAATGCTTCAGATATTTTAAAAAAAAGCAAAAGCTTTGAAAAATATCGAAATATATTGTAAAATGATGTTTTGCTGCATATTTCGACGATTTGGAGTATTCAGAGCACTTTTCAAACAAACCTTAGTTTTTAGCTAAAATACAAGGATTTTCACACTAAAATGTCACATTTAAGTTACTATCAGCTGAAAATTGAATTCCATCAGTAATTCTGATAAAAAAGTTTGAAAAACCATGAATTTTAGGTAAAAAATCAGGTTTGTCTGAGAAGTGATCTAAATGCTCTAAATCGTCGAAATATGCAGTAAAACGTCATTTTGCCGTATTTTTCGTTTTTTTCAATTGTTTTGGTATTTTTAAAAAAAATATATGAAATTATCAAAATTATTTCTGAAATTCATCGAAATTTTATGGGCTCCTTGAAAAATATGTAATATACGTTAAAATGTTGAAAAGACTCGAAAATTTCAATTCCATCAGTAATTCTGATAAAAAGATTGAAAATCCATGAATTTTAGCTAAAAAATCAAGTTTGTCTGAAAAGTGTTCTAAATGCTCTAAATCGTCGAAATATACTGTAAAACATCATTTTGGCATATTTTTCGATTTTTTCAATGCTTTTGGTATTTTGAAAAAATGCATGAAATACATGAAATACCTGAAATATATGAAATACGTGAAGCATTGAAAAAATCGAAAAATATGGTTAAATGATGTTTCACTGCATATTTCGACGATTTGCAGCATTTAGAACACTTTTCAGACAAATCTGATTTTTTAGCTAAAATTCATGGATTTTCAAACTTTTTTATCAGAATTACTGATGGAATTGAAATTTTTGAGGCTTTTCAACATTTTAAAGTATATTACATATTTTTCAAAAAGCCCATAAAATTTCGGTGAAATTCAGAAATAATTTTGCATATTTCATATAGTTTTTAAAAATACCCAAAGCATTGAAAAAAATCGGAAAATATGGCAAAATGATGTTTTACTGCATATTTCGACGATTTGTAGCATTTAGAACACTTATAACACATACCTGATTTTTAAGCTAAAATTCATGGATTTTGAAGCTTTTTTATCAGAAATACTGATGGAATTGAAATTTTCGTGCGTTTTCAATATTTTAAAGTATATTACATATTTTTCAAAAAGCCCATAAAATTTCGATAAATTTCATAAATAATTTTGAATATTTCATATAGTTTTAAAAACACAAAAAAAACTTGAAAAAATCGAGAAATATGGCAAAATGATGTTTTACTGCATATTTCGACGATTTAGAGCATTTAGATCACTTTTCAGACAAACCTGATTTTTTAGCTAAAATTCATGGATTTTGAAACTTTTTTATCAGAATTACTGTTGGAATTGAATTTCATGCTGAAAGTAACTTAAATATGACATTTTAGTGTAGTATTGTGTCAACACATATTTCGAGTATGAAAAATCCATGAATTTTAGCTAATCAGTAAGGTTTGTTTGAAAAGTGCTCTAAATGCTCCAAATCATCGAAACATGCATTAAAACATCATTTTACCATATTTTTCGATTTTTTCAATGCTTTCGCTATTTTTAAAAATACCTGAAGCATTGAAAAAATCTAAAAATACGGTAAAATGATGTTTTACTGCATATTTCGACGATTTGGAGCATTTAGAACACTTTTCAGACAAACATGGTTTTTTAGCTGAAATACATTTATTTTCAAACTTTTTCATAAGTATTACTGATGGAATTGAAATTTTCGAGCTTTTTCAACATTTTAAAGTGTATTACATATTTTTCAAAAAGCCCATAAAATTTCGATGAAATTCAGAAATAATTTTTAATATTTCATATATTTTTTAAAAATACCCAAAGTATTGAAAAAAATCGAAATATGTGGCAAAATGACTTTTTACTGCATATTTCGACGATTTAGAGCATTTAGATCACTTTTCAGACAAACCTGATTTTTTAGCTAAAATTCATGGATTTTCAAATTTTTTTATCAGAATTCATTAATAATTTTGAATGTTTCATATATTTCTCAAAAATACCTAAAGCATTGAAAAAATCGAAAAAATATTGCAAAATGATGTTTTTACTGAATGTTTCGACGATTTAGAGCATTTAGAACACTTTTCAGACAAACCTCATTTTTTAGCTAAAATTCATGGATTTTCAGATTTATCAGAATTACGGAAGGAATTGAATTTTATGCCGAAAGTTACTTAAATATGACATTTTAGTGTAGTATTGTGTCAATAAATATTTCAAGTGTGAAAATCAATGTATTTTAGCTAAAAAGTAAGGTTTATTTGAAAAGAGCTCTAAATGTTGAAAATCGTCGAAATATGCAGTAAAACATCATTTTACCATATATTTCGATTTTTCAATTCTTCAGGTTTTTTAAAAATAGCAAAAACATTGAAAAAATCGAAAAATATGGTAAAATGATGTTTTACTGCATATTTCGACAATTTGGAGCATTTTGAGCACTTTTCAAACAAACCTTAGTTTTTAGCTAAAATACATGGATTTTCACACTTGAAAAATTTGACACAATACTACACTAAAATGTCACTTTTAAGTTACTATCAGCTTTAAATTCAATTCCATCTGAAATTCTGATAAAAAAGTTTGAAAATCCATGAATTTTAGCTAAAAAATCAGGTTTGTCCAGAAAGTTTTTTAAATGCTCTAAATCGTCGAAATATGCTGTTAAACATCATTTTGCCATATTTTTCAATTTTTTCAATGCTTTTGGTATTTTGAAAAAATATATGAAATACGTGAAATACCTGAAATATGAAATACCTGAAGCATTGAAAAAATCGAAAAATATGGTTAAATGATGTTTCCCTGCATATTTCGACGATTTGCAGCATTTATAACACTTTTCAGACAAATCTGATTTTTTAGCTAAAATTCATGGGTTTTAAAACTTTTTTATCAGAATTACTGATGGAATTGAAATTTTCGAGGCTTTTCAACATTTCAAAGTATATTACATATTTTTCAAAAAGCCCATAAAATTTCGGTGAAATTCAGAAATAATTTTGAATATTTCATATAGTTTTTAAAAATACCCAAAGTATTGAAAAAATCGGAAAATATGGCAAAATGATGTTTTACTGCATATTTCGACGATTTAGAGCATTTAGAACACTTTTAACACAAACCTGATTTTTTAGCTAAAATTCATGGATTTTCAAGCTTTTTTATCAGAATTACTGATGGAATTGAAATTTTCGAGGCTTTTCAACATTTTAAAGTATATTACATATTTTTCAAAAAGCCCATAAAATTTCGAAGAAATTCAGAAATAATTTTGATTATTTCATATATTTTTTAAAAATACCAAAACCATTGAAAAAATCGAAAAATATGTCAAAATGATGTTTTTTTTGCATATTTCGACAATTTAGAGCATTTAGAACACTTTTCACACAAACCTTATTTTTTAGCTAAAATTCATGGATTTTCACACTTGAAATATACATTGACACAATACTACACTAAAATGTCATATTTAAGTTACTTTCAGCATAAAATTTAATTCCATCAGTAATTCTGATAAAAAAAGTTTGAAAATCCATGAATTTTAGCTTAAAATTCAGGTTTGTCTGAAAAGTGTCCTAAATGCTCCAAATCGTCGAAATATGCAGTAAAACATCATTTTGCCATATTTTTCGATTTTTTTAATGCTTTTGTTATTTTTAAAAATACCTGAAGCATTGAAAAAATCGAAAAATATGGCAAAATGATGTTTTACTGCACATTTCGACGATTTGGAGCATTTAGAACACTTTTCAGACAAACCTGATTTTTTTAGCTAAAATTCATTGATTTTCTGGGTTTTTTTCAGAATTACTGATGGAATTGAAATTTTCGAGCCTTTTCAACATTTTAAAGTATATTACATATTTTTCAAAAGCACATAAAATTTCGATGAAATTCAGAAATAATTTTGAATGTTTCATATATTTTTTAGAAATGCCAAAAGTATTGAAAAAATCGAAAAAATATTGCAAAATGATGTTTTTACTGAATGTTTCGACGATTTAGAGCATTTAGAACACTTTTCAGACAAACTTCATTTTTTAGCTAAAATTCATGGATTTTCAAATTTATCAGAATTACCGAAGGAATTGAATTTTATGCCGAAAGTGACTTAAATATGACATTTTAATGTAGTATTGTGTCAATAAATATTTCAAGTGTGAAAATCAATGTATTTTAGCTAAAAAGTAAGGTTTATTTGAAAAGAGCTCTAAATGTTGAAAATCGTCGAAATATGCAGTAAAACATCATTTTACCATATATTTCGATTTTTCAATTCTTCAGGTTTTTTAAAAATAGCAAAAACATTGAAAAAATCGAAAATTATGGTAAAATGATGTTTTACTGCATATTTCGACAATTTGGAGCATTTTGAGCACTTTTCAAAGAAACCTTAGTTTTTAGCTAAAATACATGGACTTTCACACTTGAAATATATATTGACACAATACTATACTAAAATGTCATATTTAAGTTTCTTTCAGCATGAAATTCAATTCCATCAGTAATTTTGATAAAAACGTTTGAAAATCCATAAATCTTTGCTAAAAAATCAGGTTTGTCTGAAAAGTGATCTAAATGCTCTAAATTGTCGAATTATGCAGTAAAACATCATTTTGCCATATTTTATGATTTTTTCAATTCTTTTGGTATTTTTAAAATATATATAAAATATTGAAAATTATTTCTGAATTTCATCGAAATTTTATGGGCTTCTTGAAAAATATGTAAAATACTTTAAAATTTTGAAAAGGCTCGAAAATTTCAATTCCATCAGTAATTCTGTTAAAAAAGTTTAAAAACCCATGAATTGCAGCTAAAAAATCAGGTTTGTCTGAAAAGTGTTCTATATGCTCCACATCGTCGAAATATGCAGTGAAACATCATTTTACTATATTTTTCGATTTTTTCAACCCTTCATATATTTCATGTATTTCACGTATTTCATGTAGTTCATATATTTTTTTCAAAATTCCAAAAGCATTGAAAAAATCGAAAAATATTTCTTAATTATGTTTTACTGCATATTTCGACGATTTAGAACATTTAGGTCACTTTTCAGACAAACCTGATTTTTTAGCTAAAATTCATGGATTTTCAAACTTTTTTATCAGAATTACTGATGGAATTGAAATTCTCGAGCCTTTTCAACATTTTAAAGTATATTACATATTTTTCAAAAAGCCCATAAAATTTCGATGAAATTCAGAAATAATTTTGAATATTTCATATATTTTTTAAAAATACCAAAAGCATTGAAAAATATCGAAAAATATGGTAAAATGATGTTTTACTGCATATTTCGACGATTTTCAGCATTTAGAGCACTTTTCAATTAAACCTTACTTTTTAGTTGAAATACATGGATTTTCACACTTTAAATATTTATTGACACAATACTTCACTAAAATGACATATTGAAGTTACTTTCAGCATAAAGTTCAATTCCATCAGTAATTCTGATAAAAAAGTTTGAATGTCCTTGAAGTTTAGCTTAAAAATCAGGTTTGTCTAAATTGTCGAAATATGCAGTAAAACTTCATTTTGCCATATTTTTCGATTTTTAAAATGCTTTTAGTATTTTTTTAAAAAATATATGATATATTCATTATTATTTCTGAATGTCATCGATATTTTATGGGCTTTTTGAAAAATATGTAATATGCTTTAAAAAGTTGAAAAGGCTCGAAAATTTCAATTCCATCAGTAGTTCTCATAAAAAAACTTGAAAGTCCATGAATTTTATCTGAAAAGTAAGGTTTGTTTGAAAAGTGCTCTAAATGCTCCAAATCGTCGAAATATGCAGCAAAACATCATTTTACCATATTTTTCGATTTTTTCAATGCTTTTGCTATTTTTAAAAATACCCGAAGCATTGAAAAAATCGAAAAATGTGGTAAAATGTTTTACTGAATATTTCGACAATTTGAAGCATTTAGAACACTTTTCAGACAAACCTGATTTTTTAGCTAAAATTCATGGATTTTCAAATTTTGTTTCCGAATTACTGATGGAATTGAATTTTATGCTGAAAGTAACTTAAATATGACATTTTAGTGTAGTATTGTGTCAATAAATATTTCAAGTGTGAAAATCCATGTATTTTTTGAAAAGTTCTCTAAATACTCCAAATCGTCGAAATATGCAGTAAAACATCATTTTACCATATTTTTCGATTTTTTCAATGCTTTAGGTATTTTTAAAAATAGCAAAAGCATTGAAAAAAATCGAAAAATAGGGTAAAATGATGTTTTACTGCATATTTAAACGATTTGGAGCATTTAGAGCAATTTTCAACAAACCTTACTTTTCAGATAAAATTCATGGATTTTCAAGCATTTTTATGAGAACTACTAATGGAATTGAAATTTTCGAGCCTTTTCAACTTTTTAAAGCATATTACATATTTTTCAAAAAGCTCACAAAAATTTGGATGAAATTGAAAAGTGCTCTAAATGCTGAAAATCGTCGAAATATGCAGTAAAACATCAATTTATCATATTTTTCGATTTTTCAATGCTTCAGGAATTTTTAAAAATAGCAAAAGTATTGAAGAAAATCGAAAAATATGGTAAAATGATGTTTTACTGCATATTTCGACGATTAGGAGTATTTAGAGCACTTTTCAAAAAATACATAGATTTTCACACCTGAAATATGTATTGACACAATACTTCACTAAAATGTCACATTTAAGTTACTATCAGCTTACAATTCAATTCCATCAGTAATTCTGCTAAAAAGTTTGAAAATCCATGAATTTTAGGTAAAAAATCAGGTTTGTCTGAGAAGTCATCTAAATGCTCAAAATCGTCGAAATATGCAGTAAAACGTCATTTTACCGATTTTTTCGATTTTTTCAATGCTTTTGGTATTTTTAAAAAAATATATGAAATAATCAAAATTATTTCTGAATTTCATCAAAATTTTATGGGCTCTTTGAAAAATATGAAATATACTTTAAAATGATGAAAAGTCTCGAAAATTTCAATTCCATCAGTAATTCTGATAAAAAAGTTTGAAAATCCATGAATTTTAACTAAAAAAACCATGTTTGTCTGAAAAGTGTTCTAAATGCTACAGATATTCGAAATATGCAGTAAAGCGTCATTTTACCATATTTTTCGATTTTTTCAATGCTTCAGGTATTTTTAAAAAATATATGAAATACCTGAAATATATGAAATACCTGAAGCATTGAAAAAATAAAAAAATATGGTTAAATGATGTTTCACTGCATATTTCGACGATTTGCAGCATTTAGAACACTTTTCAGACAAATCTGATTTTTTAGCTAAAATTCATGGATTTTCAAACTTTTTTATCGGAATTACTGATGGAATTGAAATTTTCGAGCCTTTTCAACATTTTAAAGTATATTACATATTTTTCAAAAAGCCTATAAAATTTCGGTGAAATTCAGAAATAATTTTGAATATTTCATATAGTTTTTAAAAATACCCAAAGCATTGAAAAAATCGGAAAATATGGCAAAATGATGTTTTACTGCATATTTCGACGATTTAGAGCATTTAGATCACTTATAACACAAAATTGGTTTTTCAACTAAAATTCATGGATTTTCATGCTTTTTTATCAGAATTACTGATGGAATTGAAATTTTCGAGCCTTTTCAATATTTTAAAGTATATTACATATTTTTCAAAAAGCCCGTAGAATTTCGATGAAATTCAGAAATAATTTTGAATATTTTATATAGTTTTTATGAATACAAAAAACCTTGAAAAAATCGAAAAATATGGCAAAATGATGTTTTACTGCATATTTCGACGATTTAGAGCATTTAGATCACTTTTCAGACAAACCTGATTTTTTAGCTAAAATTCATGGATTTTCAAACTTTTTTATCAGAATTACTGATGGGATTGAATTTTATGCTTAAAGTAACTTAAATATGACATTTTAGTGTAGTATTGTGTCAACGCATATTTCAAGTGTGAAAATCCATGTATTTTAGTTAAGAAGTAAGGTTTGTTTGAAAAGTGCTCTAAGTGCTCCAAATCGTCGAAACATGCAGTAAAACATCATTTTACCATATTTTTCCATTTTTTCAATGCTTTTGCTATTTTTAAAAATACCTGAAGCATTGAAAAAATCAAAAAATACGGTAAAATGATGTTTTCTGCATATTTCGACGATTTGGAGCATATTAACGCTTTTCAGACAAACCTGATTTTTTAGCTAAAATACATGGATTTTCAAACTTTTTCATAAGAATTACTGATGGAATTGAAATTTTCGAGCCTTTTCAACATTTTAAAGTATATTACATATTTTTCAAAAAGCCCATAAAATTTCGATCAAATTCAGAAATAATTTTGAATATTTCTTACATTTTTTTAAAAATACCAAAAGCATTGGGAAAAAATCGAAAAATAATGCAAAATGATGTTTTACTGCATATTTCTAGGATTTAGAGCACTTAGAATGCTTTTCATGCAAACCCGATTTTTTAGCTAAAATTCATGGATTTTCAAATTTTTTTATCAGAATTCATAAATAATTTTGAATGTTTCATATATTTTTCAAAAATACCTAGAGCATTGAAAAAATCGAAAAAATATAGCAAAATAATGTTTTACTGTATATTTCGACGATTTGGAGCATTTAGAATACTTTTCAGACAAACCTGATTTTTTAGCTAAAATTCATGGATTTTCCAATTTTTTTTATCAGAATTTCTGATGGAATTGAATTTTATGCTGAAATTAACTTATATATTACATTTTAGTGTAGTTTTGTGTTAATAAATATTTCAAGTGTGAAAATCCATGTATTTTAGCTAAAGAGTAAGGTTTAATTGAAAAGTGCTCTAAATGCTGAAAATCGTCGAAATATGCACTAAAACATCATTTTACAATATTTTTCGATTTTTCAATTCTTCAGGTTTTTTTAAAAATAGGAAAAGCATTGAAAAAATCGGAAAATACGGTAAAATGATGTTTTACTGCATATTTCGATGATTTGGAGCATTTAGAATGCTTTTCAGACAAACCTGATTTTTTAGCTAAAATACATGGATTTTCAAACTTTTTCATAAGAATTACTGATGGAATTGAAATTTTCGAGCCTTTTCAACATTTTAAAGTATATTACATATTTTTCAATAAGCCCATAAAATATCGATCGAATTCAGAAATAATTTTGAATATTTCATATATTTTTTAAAAATACCAAAAGCATTGAAAAAAATCGAAAAATAATGCAAAATGATGTTTTACTGCATATTTCTACGATTTAGAGCATATAGAACACTTTTCAGGCAAACCTGATTTTTTAGCTAAAATTCATGGATTTTCAATTTTTTTTATCCGAATTCATAAATAATTTTGAATGTTTCATATATTTTTTAAAAATACCTAAAGCATTGAAAACATCGAAAAAATATGGGAAAATGATGTTTTACTGAATATTTCGACGATTTAGAGCATTTAGAACACTTTTCAGACAAACCTGATTTTTTAGCTAAAATTCATGGATTTTCAATTTTTTTATCAGAATTACTGATGGAATTGAATTTTATGCTGAAAGTAACTTAAATATGACATTTTAGTGTAGCATTGTGTCAATAAATATTTCAAGTGTGAAAATCCATGTATTTTAGCTAAAGAGTAAGGTTTAATTGAAAAGTGCTCTAAATGCTGAAAATCGTCGAAATATGCACTAAAACATCATTTTACAATATTTTTCGATTTTTCAATTCTTCAGGTTTTTTAAAAAATAGCAAAAGCATTGAAAAAATCGAAAAATATGGTAAAATGATGTTTTGCTGCATATTTCGACGATTTGGAGCATTTAGAGCACTTTTCAAACAAACCATAGTTTTTAGCTAAAATACTTGGATTTTCACACTTGAAATATGTATTGACACAATACTACAGTAAAATGTCACATTTAAGTTACTATCAGCATAAAATTCAATTTCATCAGTAATTCTGATAAAAAAGTTTGAAAATCCATGAATTTTAGGTAAAAAATCAGGTTTGTCTGAAAAGTGATCTAAATGCTCTAAATCGTCGAAATATGCACTAAAACGTCATTTTACCATATTTTTCGATTTTTTCAATGCTTTCGGTATTTTGAAAAAAAATATATGAAGTATTCAAAATTATTTCTGAATTTCATCGAAATTTTATGGGCTCTTTGAAAAATATGTAATACAGTGGTCCCCCGCTTTTCGTAGCTCCCGGCAATCGTAAAATTCGCCAATCATATAGGTATTTTCGTATAAACATGGACTCGCTTTTCATATTTTGACTCGCGAGTCGTAGTTCGTCCGGGATGCGTACCCACGGCGTGAGCCAGGGCGGCAGCCAGTCTGGCATTGTTTACCAGTGACCGAAGGTCCCCTCACGTGCTCCAGTGAAATATTTCATAATATTCCAATTATTTTAGTGCTTGCAAGTACTAAATAAGCTACCATGGCTCCAAAGAAAGCTCCTAGTGCCAAGCCTGTGGTAAAGAAGGTGAGAAATACGATTGAATTTAAGAAAACCATCATTGAACAATATGACAGTGGTACAAGTGTGGCCGAACTGTCCAGGATGTATAAGAAACCCTACATAACCTTATGTTCCATAGTGGCCAAGAAAAATTAAATAAAGGATGCTGACAAAAATGAGATCACCAGTACTGGAAGAGGTTGAGAAGTTATTATTGGTGTGGATAAATGAGAAACAATTAGCAGGAGATACTCTTAAGACTTCGTTTATTTGTGAAAAGGCTAGGCAGTTGCATGAAGATTTGGTAAAGAAATTGCCTGCAAATAGTGGTGAAGTGAGTGAATTTAAGGCCAGCAAAGGCTGGTTTGAGAGATTTAAGAACCGTACTGTCATACACAGTGTGGTAAGGCATGGTGAGGCTGCCACTTCGGACCACAAGGCAGCTGAAAAATATGTGCATGAATTCCAGGAGTACATAGAGGCTGAAGGACTGAAACCTGAACAAGTGTTCAATTGTGACGAAACAGGCCTCTTTTGGAAGAAAATGCCAAAGAGGACCTTCATTACACAAGAGGAAAAGGCAATGCCAGGACTCAAGCCTATGAAAGACAGGCTGTCGCTAATGTTCTGTGCTAATGCTAGTGGGGATTTCAAAGTGAAGCCATTACTAGTGTACCATTCTGAAAATCCCAGAGTGTTCAGGAAAAACAATGTTATGAAGAGTAAATTGTGTGTATTTTGGAAATCTAATAGTAAGGCATGGGTTACGAGGGAAATTTTCGTCGAGTGGTTCAATGAAGTGTTTGGCCCTAATGTGAAGGAGTATCTCCTGGAAAAGAAATTGGATCTCAAGTGCCTGCTAGTAATGGACAATGCACCTGCTCATCCTCCAAACTTGGATGACCTAATTTTCGAGGAGTTTGGGTTCATCACAGTAAAGTTCTTGCCCCCGAATACCACTCCTCTCCTCCAACCCATGCACCAGCAGGTTATTGCAAACTTTAGAAAACTCTACAAGAAAGCAATGTTTCACAGGTGCTTGACTGTGACCACAGACACCCACTTGACCCTAAGGGAATTTTGGAGAGAACACTTCAGCATCCTCCACTGCATAACCCTTATAGGTATGGCTTGGGAGGGAGTCACTACCAGGACTTTGAACTCTGCCTGGTGAAAATTGTGGCCAGATTGTGTCGACAAGAGGGATTTTGAAGAATTTGGGACTGACCCTAATGAGCCTATGTCTGTTGTAAAATCAATTGTGGCACTGGGGAGTTCCATGGGGTTGGATGTGAGTTTGGAGGATGTGGAAGAATTGGTGGAAGACCACATGAAGAGCTCACCACTGAGGAGCTACAAGAGCTTCAGCAGGAAGAGCAACACATCACAGCTCAGAATCTTGCTGCAGAGGAGGAGGAAGAGAGATGGAAGAAGGTGCCTTCTTCAGAAATTAAAGAGATTTTTACTATGTGGGGTAAGATGGAAAGCTTTATGGAGAAACATCACCCTAACAAGGTTGTTGCAAGCCAGGTTGGCAACATGTACAGTGACAAAGTCTTGGGCCATTTTAGGGAAGTGTTAAAGAGACGCCAGAAACAGAGCTCTCTCCACAGTTATTTTGTGAGACAGGACTCCAGTGACTCTCAAGGTGGTCCTAGTGGCATTAAGAAACAGAGAAGAGAAGCAACTGCAGAAAAGCAAATGGTACCTGAGGTGTTGATGGAAGGGGATTCCCCTTCCAAAATATAAACAATCCACTCTCTCTCCTCCTCCATTCTCCCATACACTAAGAAGAATCTCCAATAAAGGTAAGTGTTATGCTGTTAATGTTTCATTCATCATTTCCCATTGTATTGTTTATGTACTACATGTACATTTCATGTTAAAAATTTTTTTGTTTTAATACTTCTGGGTGTCTGGAACGGATTAATTGTATTTACATTATTTCTTATGGGGAAAATTGATTCGTAAATCGCAAATTTCGTTTATAGTAACGGCTCCAGGAACGGATTAATTACGAACAACGAGGGACCACTGTATACTTTAAAATGTTGAACAGGCTAGAAAATTTCAATTCCATCAGCAATTCTGATAAAAAAAGTTTGAAAATAAATTAATTTTAGCTAAAAAATCAGGTTTGTCTGAATTTTTTTCTAAATGCTCTAAATCGTCAAAATATGCAGTAAAACATCATTTTGCTATATTTTTCGATTTTTTCAATGCTTTTGGTTTTTTGAAAAAATATATGAAATTCATGAAATACCTGAAACATATGAAATACCTGAAGCATGGAAAAAATCGAAAAATATGGTTAAATGATGTTTCACTGCATATTTCGACGATTTGCAGCATTTATAACACTTTTCAGACAAATCTGATTTTTAGCTAAAATTCATGGATTTTCAAACTTTTTTATCAGAATTACTGATAGAATTGAAATTTTTGAGGCTTTTCAATATTTTAAAGTATACTACATATTTTTCAAAAAGCCCATAAAATTTCGGTGAAATTCAGAAATAATTTTGAATATTTCACATAGTTTTTAAAATTACCCAAAGCATTGAAAAAATCGGAAAATATGGCAAAATGATGTTTTACTACATATTTCAACGATTTAGAGCATTTAGAACACTTTTAACACAAACCTGATTTTTTAGCTAAAATTCATGGATTTTCAAGCTTTTTTTTTATCAGAATTACTAATGGAATTGAAATTTTCGAGCCTTTTCAACATTTTAAAGTATATTACAAATTTTTCAAAAAGCCCATAAAATTTTGAAGAAATTCAGAAATATTTTTGAATATTTCATAAATTTTTTAAAAATACCAAAAGCATTGAAAAAATCGAAAAATATGTTAAAATGATGTTTTACTGCATATTTCGATGATTTTCAGCATTTAGAGCACTTTTCAATTAAACCTTACTTTTTAGCTAAAATACACGGATTTTCACACTTGAAATACTTATTGACACAATACTACACTAAAATTTCATATTTAAGTTACTTTCAGCATAAAATTTAATTCCATCAGTAATTCTGATAAAAAAAGTTTGAAAATCCATGAATTTTAGCTTAAAAATCAGGTTTGTCTGAAAAGTGTCCTAAATGCTCCAAATCGTCGAAATATGCAGTAAAACATCATTTTGCCATATTTTTCGATTTTTTTAATGCTTTTGTTATTTTTAAAAATACGTGAAGCATTGAAAAAATCGAAAAATATGGCAAAATGATGTTTTACTGCACATTTCGACAATTTGGAGCATTTAGAACACTTTTCAGACAAACCTGATTTTTTAGCTAAAATTCATGGATTTTCTGGGTTTTTTTCAGAATTACTGATGGAATTGAAATTTTCGAGCCTTTTCAACATTTTAAAGTATATTACATATTTTTCAAAAGCCCATAAAATTTCGATGAAATTCAGAAATAATTTTGAATGTTTCATATATTTTTTAAAAATACCATAAGCATTGAAAAAATCGAAAAAATATGGCAAAATGATGTTTTACTAAAAATTTCGACGATTTAGAGCATTTAGAACACTTTTCCAGCAAACCTTATTTTTTATCTAAAATTCATGGATTTTCAAATTTTTTTTCCAAATTACTGATGGAATTGAATTTTATGCTGAAAGTAACTTAAATATGACATTTTAGTGTAGTATTGTGTCAATAAATATTTCAAGTGTGAATATCCAAGTATTTTAGCTAAAAAGTAAGGTTTAATTGAAAAGTGCTCTAAATGCTGAAAATCGTCGAAATATGCAGTAAAACATATTTTTACCATATTTTTCGATTTTTCAATGCTTCAGATATTTAAAAAAAAAAGCAAAAGCTTTGAAAAATATCGAAATATATTGTAAAATGATGTTTTGCTGCATATTTCGATGATTTGGAGTATTCAGAGCACTTTTCAAACAAACCTTAGTTTTTAGCTAAAATACAAGGATTTTCACACTTGAAATATGTATTGACACAACACTACACTAAAATGTCACATTTAAGTTACTATCAGCTTAAAATTGAATTCCATCAGTAATTCTGATAAAAAAGTTTGAAAATCCATGAATTTTAGCTAAAAAATCTGGTTTATCTGAGAAGTGTTCTAAATGCTCTAAATCGTCGAAATATGCAGTAAAACATCATTTTGCCATATTTTCCGATTTTCTCAATGCTTTTGGAATTTTGAAAAAATGCATGAAATACATGAAATACCTGAAATATATGAAATACGTGAAGCATTGAAAAAATCGAAAAATATGGTTAAATGATGTTTCATTGCATATTTCGACGATTTGCAACATTTAGAACACTTTTCAGACAAATCTGATTTTTTAGCTAAAATTTATGGATTTTCAAACTTTTTTATCAGAATTACTGATGGAATTGAAATTTTCAAGGCTTTTCAACATTTTAAAGTATATTACATGTTTTTCCAAAAGCCCATAAAATTTCGGTGAAATTCAGAAATAATTTTGCATATTTCATATAGTTTTAAAAATACCCAAAGCATTGAAAAAAATCGGAAAATATGGCAAAATGATGTTTTACTGCATATTTCGACGATTTGTAGCATTTAGAACACTTTTAACACATACCTGATTTTTAAGCTAAAATTCATGGATTTTGAAGCTTTTTTATCAGAAATACTGATGGAATTGAAATTTTCGTGCGTTTTCAATATTTTAAAGTATATTACATATTTTTCAAAAAGCCCATAAAATTTCGATAAAATTCATAAATAATTTTGAATATTTCATATAGTTTTAAAAACACAAAAAAACTTGAAAAAATCGAGAAATATGGCAAAATGATGTTTTACTGCATATTTCGACGATTTAGAGCATTTAGATCACTTTTCAGACAAACCTGATTTTTTAGCTAAAATTCATGGATTTTGAAACTTTTTTATCAGAATTACTGTTGGAATTGAATTTCATGCTGAAAGTAACTTAAATATGACATTTTAGTGTTGTATTGTGTCAACACATATTTCGAGTGTGAAAAATCCATGAATTTTAGCTAATAAGTAAGGTTTGTTTGAAAAGAGCTCTAAATGCTCCAAATCGTCGAAACATGCATTAAAACATCATTTTACCATATTTTTCGATTTTTTCAATGCTTTCGCTATTTTTAAAAATACCTGAAGCATTGAAAAAATCTAAAAATACGGTAAAATGATGTTTTACTGCATATTTCGACGATTTGGAGCATTTAGAACACTTTTCAGACAAACATGGTTTTTTAGCTGAAATACATTTATTTTCAAACTTTTTCATAAGTATTACTGATGGAATTGAAATTTTCGTGCTTTTTCAACATTTTAAAGTGTATTACATATTTTTCAAAAAGCCCATAAAATTTCGATGAAATTCAGAAATAATTTTTAATATTTCATATATTTTTTAAAAATACCAAAAGTATTGAAAAAAATCGAAAAATATAGCAAAATGATGTTTCACTGCATATTTCGACGATATTTTCAGACAAACCAGGTTTTTTAGCTAAAATTCATGGATTTTCAAGTTTTTTTATGAGAATTACTAATGGAATTTAAATTTTCGAGCCTTTTCAACATTTTAAATTATTTTACATATTTTGCAAAAAGCCCATAAAATTTTGATCAAATTCAGGAAAAACTTCCAATATTTCATGTTTTTTAAAATTACCAAAAGCATTGAAAAAAATCGAAAAATATGGCAAAATGACGTTTTACTGCATATTTCGACGATTTAGAGCATTTAGAACACTTTTCAGGCAAACCTGATTTTTTAGCTAAAATTCATGGATTTTCAATTTTTTTTATCAGAATTCAGAAATAATTTTGAATGTTTCATATATTTTTTAGAAATGTCAAAAGTATTGAAAAAATCGAAAAAATATTGCAAAATGATGTTTTTACTGAATGTTTCGACGATTTAGAGCATTTAGAACACTTTTCAGACAAACCTCATTTTTTAGCTAAAATTCATGGATTTTCAAATTTATCAGAATTACCGAAGGAATTGAATTTTATGCCGAGAGTAACTTAAATATGACATTTTAGTGTAGTATTGTGTCAATAAATATTTCAAGTGTGAAAATCAATGTATTTTAGCTAAAAAGTAAGGTTTATTTGAAAAGAGCTCTAAATGTTGAAAATCGTCGAAATATGCAGTAAAACATAATTTTACCATATATTTCGATTTTTCAATTCTTCAGGTTTTTTAAAAATAGCAAAAACATTGAAAAAATCGAAAATTATGGTAAAATGATGTTTTACTGCATATTTCGACAATTTGGAGCATTTTGAGCACTTTTCAAACAAACCTTAGTTTTTAGCTAAAATACATGGATTTTCACAATTGAAATATGTATTGACACAATACTATACTAAAATGTCATATTTAAGTTTCTTTCAGCATGAAATTCAATTCCATCAGTAATTTTGATAAAAACGTTTGAAAATCCATAAATTTTTGCTAAAAAATCAGGTTTGTCTGAAAAGTGATCTAAATGCTCTAAATTGTCGAATTATGCAGTAAAACATCATTTTGCCATATTTTATGATTTTTTTCAATTCTTTTGGTATTTTTAAAATATATATAAAATATTGAAAATTATTTCTGAATTTCATCGAAATTTTATGGGCTTCTTGAAAAATATGTAAAATACTTTAAAATTTTGAAAAGGCTCGAAAATTTCAATTCCATCAGTAATTCTGTTAAAAAAGTTTGAAAATCCATGAATTGCAGCTAAAAAATCAGGTTTGTCTGAAAAGTGTTCTATATGCTCCACATCGTCGAAATATGCAGTGAAACATCATTTTACTATATTTTTCGATTTTTTCAACCCTTCATATATTTCATGTATTTCACGTATTTCATGTAGTTCATATATTTTTTTCAAAATTCCAAAAGCATTGAAAAAATCGAAAAATATTTCTTAATTATGTTTTACTGCATATTTCAGACAAACCTGATTTTTTAGATAAAATTCATGGATTTTCAAACTTTTTTATCAGAATTACTGATGGAATTGAAATTCTCGAGCCTTTTCAACATTTTAAAGTATATTACATATTTTTCAAAAAGCCCATAAAATTTCGATGAAATTCAGAAGTAATTTTGAATATTTCATATATTTTTTAAAAATACCAAAAGCATTGAAAAATATCGAAAAATATGGTAAAATGATGTTTTACTGCATATTTCGACGATTTTCAGCATTTAGAGCACTTTTCAATTAAACCTTACTTTTTAGTTGAAATACATGGATTTTCACACTTTAAATATTTATTGACACAATACTTCACTAAAATGACATATTGAAGTTACTTTCAGCATAAAATTCAATTCCATCAGTAATTCTGATAAAAAAGTTTGAATTTCCTTGAAGTTTAGCTTAAAAATCAGGTTTGTCTAAATTGTCATTTTGCCATATTTTTCGATTTTTAAAATGCTTTTAGTATTTTTAAAAAAAATATATGATATATTCATTATTATTTCTGAATGTCATCGATATTTTATGGGCTTTTTGAAAAATATGTAATATGCTTTAAAAAGTTGAAAAGGCTCGAAAATTTCAATTCCATCAGTAGTTCTCATAAAAAAACTTGAAAGTCCATGAATTTTATCTGAAAAGTAAGGTTTGTTTGAAAAGTGCTCTAAATGCTCCAAATCGTCGAAATATGCAGCAAAACATCATTTTACCATATTTTTCGATTTTTTCAATGCTTTTGCTATTTTTAAAAATACCCGAAGCATTGAAAAAATCGAAAAATGTGGTAAAATGTTTTACTGAATATTTCGACAATTTGAAGCATTTAGAACACTTTTCAGACAAACCTGATTTTTTAGCTAAAATTCATGGATTTTCAAATTTTGTTTCCGAATTACTGATGGAATTGAATTTTATGCTGAAAGTAACTTAAATATGACATTTTAGTGTAGTATTGTGTCAATAAATATTTCAAGTGTGAAAATCCATGTATTTTTTGAAAAGTTCTCTAAATACTCCAAATCGTCGAAATATGCAGTAAAACATCATTTTACCATATTTTTCGATTTTTTCAATGCTTTAGGTATTTTTAAAAATAGCAAAAGCATTGAAAAAAATCGAAAAATAGGGTAAAATGATGTTTTACTGCATATTTAAACGATTTGGAGCATTTAGAGCAATTTTCAACAAACCTTACTTTTCAGATAAAATTCATGGATTTTCAAGCATTTTTATGAGAACTACTAATGGAATTGAAATTTTCGAGCCTTTTCAACTTTTTAAAGCATATTACATATTTTTCAAAAAGCTCACAAAAATTTGGATGAAATTGAAAAGTGCTCTAAATGCTGAAAATCGTCGAAATATGCAGTAAAACATCAATTTATCATATTTTTCGATTTTTCAATGCTTCAGGAATTTTTAAAAATAGCAAAAGTATTGAAGAAAATCGAAAAATATGGTAAAATGATGTTTTACTGCATATTTCGACGATTAGGAGTATTTAGAGCACTTTTCAAAAAATACATAGATTTTCACACCTGAAATATGTATTGACACAATACTTCACTAAAATGTCACATTTAAGTTACTATCAGCTTACAATTCAATTCCATCAGTAATTCTGCTAAAAAGTTTGAAAATCCATGAATTTTAGGTAAAAAATCAGGTTTGTCTGAGAAGTCATCTAAATGCTCAAAATCGTCGAAATATGCAGTAAAACGTCATTTTACCGATTTTTTCGATTTTTCAATGCTTTTGGTATTTTTAAAAAAATATATGAAATAATCAAAATTATTTCTGAATTTCATCAAAATTTTATGGCTCTTTGAAAAATATGAAATATACTTTAAAATGTTGAAAAGTCTCGAAAATTTCAATTCCATCAGTAATTCTGATAAAAAAGTTTGAAAATCCATGAATTTTAGCTAAAAAATCAATTTTGTCTGAAAAGTGTTCTAAATGCTCTAAATTGTCGAATTATGCAGTAAAACATCATTTTGCCATATTTTATGATTTTTTCAATTCTTTTGGTATTTTTAAAATATATATAAAATATTGAAAATTATTTCTGAATTTCATCGAAATTTTATGGGCTTCTTGAAAAATATGTAAAATACTTTAAAATTTTGAAAAGGCTCGAAAATTTAAATTCCATCAGTAATTCTGTTAAAAAAGTTTGAAAATCCATGAATTGCAGCTAAAAAATCAGGTTTGTCTGAAAAGTGTTCTATATGCTCCACATCGTCGAAATATGCAGTGAAACATCATTTTACTATATTTTTCGATTTTTTCAACCCTTCATATATTTCATGTATTTCAGGTATTTCATGTAGTTCATATATTTTTTTCAAAATTCCAAAAGCATTGAAAAAATCGAAAAATATTTCTATATTATGTTTTACTGCATATTTCGACGATTTAGAACATTTAGGTCACTTTTCAGACAAACCTGATTTTTTAGCAAAAATTCATGGATTTTCAAACTTTTTTTATCAGAATTACTGATGGAATTGAAATTCTCGAGCCTTTTCAACATTTTAAAGTATATTACATATTTTTCAAAAAGCCCATAAAATTTCGATGAAATTCAGAAATAATTTTGAATATTTCATATATTTTTTAAAAATACCAAAAGCATTGAAAAAAATCGAAAAATATGGTAAAATGATGTTTTACTGCATATTTCGACGATTTTCAGCATTTAGAGCACTTTTCAATTAAACCTTACTTTTTAGTTCAAATACATGGATTTTCACACTTTAAATATTTATTGACACAATACTTCACTAAAATGTCATATTGAAGTTACTTTCAGCATAAAATTCAATTCCATCAGTAATTCTGATAAAAAAGTTTGAATGTCCTTGAATTTTAGCTTAAAATCAGGTTTGTCTAAATTGTTGAAATATGCAGTAAAACTTTATTTTGCCATATTTTTCGATTTTTAAAATGCTTTTATTATTTTTAAAAAAAATATATGATATATTCATTATTATTTCTGAATGTCATCGAAATTTTATGGGCTTTTTGAAAAATATGTAATATGCTTTAAAAAGTTGAAAAGGCTCGAAAATTTCAATTCCATCAGTAGTTCTCATAAAAAAACTTGAAAGTCCATGAATTTTATCTGAAAAGTAAGGTTTGTTTGAAAAGTGCTCTAAATGCTCCAAATCGTCGAAATATCCAGCAAAACATCATTTTACCATATTTTTCAATTTTTTCAATGCTTTTGCTATTTTTGAAAATACCCGAAGCATTGAAAAAATCGAAAAATGTGGTAAAATGTTTTACTGAATATTTCGACAATTTGAAGCATTTAGAACACTTTTCAGACAAACCTGATTTTTTAGCTAAAATTCATGGATTTTCAATTTTTTTTCCGAATTACTGATGGAATTGAATTTTATGCTGAAAGTAACTTAAATATGACATTTTAGTGTAGTATTGTGTCAATAAATATTTCAAGTGTGAAAATCCATGTATTTTTTGAAAAGTTCTCTAAATACTCCGTCGTCGAAATATGCAGTAAAACATCATTTTACCATATTTTTCGATTTTTTCAATGCTTCAGGTATTTTTAAAAATAGCAAAAGCATTGAAAAAAATCGAAAAATATGGTAAAATGATGTTTTACTGCATATTTCGACGATTTGGAGCATTTAGAGCACTTTTCAAACAAACCTTAGTTTTTAGATAAAATTCATGGATTTTCAAGCTTTTTTATGAGAACCACTGATGGAATTGAAATTTTCGAGCCTTTTCAACTTTTTAAAGTATATTACATATTTTTCAAAAAGCTCACAAAAATTTGGATGAAATTGAAAAGTGCTCTAAATGCTGAAAATCGTCGAAATATGCAGTAAAACATCAATTTATCATATTTTTTGATTTTTCAGTGCTTCAGGAATTTTTAAAAATAGCAAAGTATTGACGAAAATCGAAAATATGGTAAATGATGTTTTACCTGCATACTCGACGATTAGGAGTATTTAGAGCACTTTTCAAAAAATACATAGATTTTCACACCTGAAATATGTATTGACACAATACTTCACTAAAATGTCACATTTAAGTTACTATCAGCTTACAATTCAATTCCATCAGTAATTCTGCTAAAAAGTTTGAAAATCCATGAATTTTAGGTAAAAAATCAGGTTTCTCAGAGAAGTCATCTAAATGCTCAAAATCGTCGAAATATGCAGTAAAACGTCATTTTACCGATTTTTTCGATTTTTCAATGCTTTTGGTATTTTTAAAAAAATATATGAAATAATCAAAATTATTTCTTAATTTCATTAAAATTTTATGGGCTCTTTGAAAAATATGAAATATACTTTAAAATGTTGAAAAGTCTCGAAAATTTCAATTCCATCAGTAATTCTGATAAAAAAGTTTGAAAATCCATGAATTTTAGCTAAAAAATCAGGTTTGTCTGAAAAGTGTTCTAAATGCTCTAAATTGTCGAATTATGCAGTAAAACATCATTTTGCCATATTTTATGATTTTTTCAATTCTTTTGGTATTTTTAAAATATATATAAAATATTGAAAATTATTTCTGAATTTCATCGAAATTTTATGGGAAGGGCTCTTGAAAAATATGTAAAAATACTTTAAAATTTTGAAAAGGCTCGAAAATTTAAATTCCATCAGTAATTCTGTTAAAAAAGTTTGAAAATCCATGAATTGCAGCTAAAAAATCAGGTTTGTCTGAAAAGTGTTCTATATGCTCCACATCGTCGAAATATGCAGTGAAACATCATTTTACTATATTTTTCGATTTTTTCAACCCTTCATATATTTCATGTATTTCAGGTATTTCATGTAGTTCATATATTTTTTTAAAAATTCCAAAAGCATTGAAAAAATCGAAAAATATTTCTATATTATGTTTTACTGCATATTTCGACGATTTAGAACATTTAGGTCACTTTTCAGACAAACCTGATTTTTTTAGCAAAAATTCATGGATTTTCAAACTTTATCAGAATTACTGATGGAATTGAAATTCTCGAGCCTTTTCAACATTTTGAAAGCTATATTACATATTTTTCAAAAGCCCATAAAATTTGACTGATGAAACTTCAGAAATAATTTTGAATATTTCATATATTTTTTAAAAATACCAAAAGCATTGAAAAAAATCGAAAAATATGGTAAAATGATGTTTTACTGCATATTTCGACGATTTTCAGCATTTAGAGCACTTTTCAATTAAACCTTACTTTTTAGTTGAAATACATGGATTTTCACACTTTAAATATTTATTGACACAATACTTCACTAAAATGTCATATTGAAGTTACTTTCAGCATAAAATTCAATTCCATCAGTAATTCTGATAAAAAAGTTTGAATGTCTTTGAATTTTAGCTTAAAAATCAGGTTTGTCTAAATTGTCAAAATATGCAGTAAAACTTTATTTTGCCATATTTTTCGATTTTTAAAATGCTTTTAGTATTTTTAAAAAAAATATATGATATATTCATTATTATTTCTGAATGTCATCGAAATTTTATGGGCTTTTTGAAAAATATGTAATATGCTTTAAAAAGTTGAAAAGGTTCGAAAATTTCAATTCCATCAGTAGTTCTCATAAAAAAACTTGAAAGTCCATGAATTTTATCTGAAAAGTAAGGTTTGTTTGAAAAGTGCTCTAAATGCTCCAAATCGTCGAAATATGCAGCAAAACATCATTTTACCATATTTTTCGATTTTTTCAATGCTTTTGCTATTTTTAAAAATACCTGAAGCATTGAAAAAAATCGAAAAA